>NW_021637409.1:0-250157 GCF_004799145.2 Neltuma alba
TTTGGATGCGGAGGCGGAGGAGAGGGCTATCAAAGAGAAGGGGTTTTTCTTACATCCTTCGCCGGCAACTACTCCCAGGGACGCCGAACCCCGATTATTGTCTCTGTTCCCGACCACATCTCCCAGAGCTTCAGGTTCTTCTTCTCCGTCCTCTTGATTCAATTTTTTCCTTTTTCCATTGTTGTAAGATTGTTATATATATATATAGATGAACGGGCATTGGATATGAGGAGGAGGAGAGGAGAGATAAATTTGTAATAATCGAGGAATTAATGTTTTGCTTCATCCATTGTTTGTATAATAACTTTTTTTCTTTTTGTTCTGCTCAATTCCACTCTGTTAGTGTTATGAATCCGAATTAACATCAACCAGTTAGTTCCCACTCAAATTTTCACCAGATTGGCCGGTCTTCTTTGCGGTCAAATTCTTCAGTTAGTATCTTGAGATGACTGGTGGATATTACTAATTGAGGTAGTACAGGGGATTCATTGAAGTCTAGTTTGAAGATTCTTGACCTTTTAAGATGTGGAAAATGGAGGGTTTGTTCACTAGTTAAGAAACCCAGAGAGAGAGAGGAGTGGGAGTGGAAAGGATGGATGAAGAGGGAAAAGAAGTAGGAGTAAGAAGTAGAAAGAGGGATGGGATGGATGGGAAGAAGATGAATGGAGTGGGTGAGAAGCATAGAAAAGAAGGAACCGGGGAGCCAGTGAGCTCTCAAATTTGGATCGATTGGGTTATTACGTATTGTGCGGGCGGGCAAGAGAGGCATTCGAGTATCAATAACTGGAATTATATTTGAATTGGCACCAACTTGATCACAAGGAAAATAATATGATTCAATTAAAATATATAAAAATTTCATGCATAATTCTAAAAATTTATATATAGATAAATACTTATAAACGAAAATGGAATTTATATATAGCGCATATAACTTAAATATGACATTGCTTTTAGGCTTAATAAGGAAAAATATGACCCGCTGTTATTTTTTTTTAAAGGAAAAAAATTTAAATGAGATTGCTTTAGGCTCAATAAAGGAGAAAGAATATAAAATGTAACTGAGAATTCTTGATTGGATCGATGGATTAGTAGAGTTATTGGTGTGAATGATTAATGTGAGTTGGGTTATAATTCCCATGAGGATGACTGAGAATTTAAAAGGAAACCAGACATAATTAGTGTTTGGAAAAGGGAAATAATGGGCGTATAAGTTGAGTGATTTTTAATTAATAATGGGGCGTTTGACTGAAGGAGGACCAAAAATGGTGATAAGTTGAGAAAGTGAAGGGTGGGGTCCCAAGTGGGGCCGGTGATGATAGGTAAAGAAAATATAGGAACCAACAACTGAACAAAGTTCAGTAAAACATGGTTTTTTTGAGATGATCATCTTCTTCGCCTCTTCCTCTTTGTCACTGAAGATGACTACGATTTCACATACTTATGGGTCCCGCATCATCGCTCATTTCCCCCCACTTCAATATTGGGAAAATCACCACTAATGTTACTACTTAAAAATATCCTGTGTAATGGCAAGTTCCGATATAAAAATGTAATATATTCATACTTCTTATTATTATTAAGATTGTATTGTGATTTTTTTTTATTATTAGAAACACGTAGTAATTTCTCTTTATTAATTGAAACGACCCACCTCTAAGGTCATAAAAATTTTACATTTTTAACCTACAACTAATTTTGGATTAATTTTTACAAGCATGTTAACTGCCTAGGACAAGAACGGTACATTCTACCTTACGGGTATGTTTGGCTCAATGAGAAGAAGGGGAGGGGAAGGATTTTAAATGGAGGGAAGGGGAGGGGAGGGGAGTAAGGATTTTAATTCACCTTGTTTGGATTTATAAAAAAAAAGGGGAGGGGAGGGAAAAATATTTTAATATGGACAATTTGCTCTTATTTTATTTAAGGCGTGGCATACTAGTCACAACATGACAAAATATAAACATAGGTCACAACATGACAAAATATGAACATACTGATCATATATAATATATTACCTTTTCCACCAAATCCTCCAATTTTGGAGGGAGGGGAGGGGAAATTTTAAAAAATTTTCCCTCCCCTCCTAAAATTTGTGGTTTGCCAAACAAGGGGAAATTATTAAAATCCCTCCCCCCTCCCAATCCCTCATACCAAACACACCCTACGTGATTAATCACGGGGCCTTCAAATATGACCTGCGTGAAAGTAAAATGAATTTATTAAGGTATTTAAAAGAAAGGATGTGGAGCGTTGGTAATACATTTATGGGGAATTTGAAATAGAAAGGAGAGCATGTGCGATGTTCTGAATCCTTCTGGCAAGAAGATGCCCTGTTTCAAAGGTCGTCTTCTTCACTCTGTCTTTCACTTTCAATGTTTGGGAATTACAAGAGAGAGAGAGGAGAGGAGGTTCACAAGTGGGGTGGTTTTTCATTTGAAGACCAACAAGAGTTTATTATTATGATAATGATTCCTTTGAAATTTTCATTTGCTTTCCCTTAAGATATTATATATTTTATTTCTTATTGACCACATCAATCATGTCATTTTTTGACTACTCTCTCTTCCCTTTGAATTCTTTTAAGCTGCTTCTACTACTACTACTACTGGCCTTCCTATTATTGCTTCTTAAGCTTCTTTGTATGTTAGCTTGTGCATCATGCTATTATTGTAGTGTCATTGTTCTGGTTCCCCCATTTGTCCTCTTATATTGGCCGGTTAGGCATTCAGAGGGATTGCAATTATGCCCCAAAATTCTTTATTCATATAATGGAATGCTTTTTTTTAATTAAATTTATTCTTTATAGATTAAAAATATTTTTCACAAGTAATAAAAATGATAGTCTAAACAATAAAGTAATAATAATTGAAATTTCTGACTTTGGTATGATCATCTAAATTATGAAATTATTTTTTATGTTCAATCCGATTTATATTTTTTTAAAATTCAAATATTGAGAACTAGATAGTAAAAGCGGGTGGCATATATATGTAATGTTCAAGGTTTAAACCGAGAAAGAAAATGGGAATATTTAAACAACACAAATTTTTAGTTGAATGAAGAATCAAGAAATCTCTCAATTAATTAAGAGGGCCTCTTTGTCGTGATGAATTTTATTGTTGGATCTAACGGGACCTTTCAAAATTGGTTAGCATTATAATACAAATATATTAAAAAATAATGAAAAGCTTAGAGTCTAAACTTGTATTTATATGTATTTAAAATAACTTGTTTTTGTAGAGAATGACAAGCTTTGAGTTTTGACACGGCCTATGGACTATCATGGTACCACCACTTTTTAGAAGAAAACGCAGCAACGTTTTCCCCATTTTCGAATTTAAAAACTCGTTTAGTCTGACTAATGGATTAGATTTATATATAACACTAGACAAATATAATTTTATTTTATTATCCATGCATAAAAGACGTATTTGATCACGATTAATCAACCTGTTAATTAACAATATTGCAATTGCTATCTCGAGCTGTTATTGACTAATGCAACTAGAATGATGATTTGTTATATAATATTCGCAGTCCTACATTGAGAGTGACTTGATGAATTAAATTAAAATATCTAATTTTATTATATAATATAAACTGCTGGGCTTGGAAACAGTGGGAAAAGGGGGATGGAAAACGAAGAAATACAATGAAAGAGAGAATGAAATCTGACCTCGTACTTTGCTGGTAAAAAAAAAAGGGAAGAAGAACTCGTACTTAATCTTTTTCCATCTTTCACCAAAATTCACGTGGATGAATGGATGATAGATCCGTATTTTCCCCCTACATATAGATAGGATTTGGGGGTCTCTGTTGCCATTCTTTCGCTTCTGTTACCCCCTAAATTTCTCCCACTTTCGAAATATTTTTTTTTCATTATATTCTATATGAAAAAGGTGACATTAGTAAAGAATGCTGCAATTTTCAATTTTGCATAATTTAAAAATACTCTAAAATTAGTGGAGTTTTCTTTAATTTAGATACTCTAAAAAATCATCAAAAAATCGTTAAATAACCCTAAAGTACAATAAAGTCGGTGAAATCTAATATGCTCTCTCTAGTGAATCCTTACAGCCCGCCGTTAGCAGCAAGCCAGAGAAAATCGGGGTCATTAATTTACCCTTCAAACATACATGTCAGCAACAAATAATCTCCTCTTATCCTTAATATAAAATCTACTTAACTAATTTTATTAGATTAATAAAATTAAGTAAATTAGTTAATTATAAGAAATATGATGATGTTTTTTTCTAAAACACACCATAATCATCTTTTTAATATCTTCTCTTTCTCTTCTATCTGATTATGGTTGATAGAATATTTATATGGGTAATAAAAAATTGATAATATAAAAAATAAGTCTTATATTGAGGATTAAAATCAACTCAATATTAAGTCATATATTAAGGACCAGAGGAGTAATATATATAAAATTAAATATGACTAAAGAAATTTCTTAAACTTATACATCACGCGCATACATAGAAGGATCAGGATTAGATATAATCTACACACACATATATGTAAGAACTCAGACGCATAATCGTGAAGATTGAAACTAGTAGCAGTGCAACTTCTACAAGACTATTGTTCCTTTTTTCGTTTATTAATTTGTTCTGCGTGGAAGGCATAAAAAAGGAACAAAGAAACAAGGGAGACAACAGCATTAAGAAGCATCGTGATATTGGATAACATAGTTTCATTGCACTAGGACACGATCACGCGAAGCATACACGTGTTTGTGTGTGTGTGTGTGTGTGTGTGGTGGAATTATGGTAAGTATGGTTTGGTAAGGTGGCTGTGTGATGAGAAAGGAATAAGGAAATCAATCAGTGTTTCGAGCACAGTGGGTGACGGCGGTGGCAACCTCGGCGATAAGGGTTGGCACGGTCCCTCCGATTGCAATCATAGTAGGATCGTCCCACGGTAACCACATTGATTCGGTCCGACTTCAACGCGTCGTAGTTATGTGCCTTGTTTTTCTCCCCTGCAGGCTCCGACGGGCCGACCCGACCTCCATCATCAATCATCATCATCTCTTCCTCCTCACTCACCCTATCTACACCACCAGCTGCCCGTCCATGGAAAACTCTTTATTCCATTCCTCCGACGTGGCTTCGGTTGCCATTGCCATCGCCATCGCGCTCACCGCCACCGCCAAGACCACATTCCGAAGCTTCAGCTCCATTGTTTCCGGTAACTTGCCCCCGCCCTTGCACCTTTGAGAAGGAGGAGGGTTGAAGGGGGATTGATATATGAAGCTGTGCTTCCCGAAGCAATAATGAGTGGGTCCTTTCAAGCTCCTTTCGTTGGGTTGCTGGTGATATTACCAGAATTTAGGGACAACATCATTTGTTCGCCTCTTTGAGTTTGCTGTATCCGGAAAGTTTAGGCCTGGTTAGTTCGTTTCATTCCCTTAACTGTCAATAACTGAATCCCTCTAGTGTGGATTGTCTTCCTCCATTCTGGCAACCTGCCAGCTTTTCTTATCCCTTTTCTCCCCTTAATTGGGCTTTAATTTCTTCGTGGGTGCCTTCATCATGGGGCCTTTCCCAGGCCCATGTCAAATGTAATCATCATTCCATAGCTAATGATGTTTTAATTTTAACCAACCCTTTTGCTTTTGATTTGTAATCTGTTTGTATACTTTGATCACATAAAGAAGAAAAATTATTTACCAGATTCGAAAAAAACAAGAAGAACAATAGGCTTTGATCCGACATTTGAAACAAGTCAACACTTTGGTCCTTTTCTTTTCTGTTTAAAATAGAAGTTAATTCTGGTCAAAAATAAAATAAAATAGAAATTTAACATTATGTGATAAAGATTTATAACATTACACACACACACACACGCTGTCATATATTTTATAATATATGGATTAATTTAATTATTCATTATAATATATATTTAAATATAATCTTCAAAAATTTATTTGACTTGATTTAATTATAACCAGATCATTGAATAGAGATAAACGACATCATGAATTGTCAATATCATCGGTGTAAAATATAAAATAAAATGTATTTTCAAGTTGCGTTTTATCCACTAATTATAATTCCACAACTCGTGTTCTAGAGTTGCGTAGAAATATCTATTAAACAAACAATTAAATTGATTTGATATGATAATCATCGAATCAATAAAATTCAAAGATTTGTTCACACTTGAGAAAAAAAAGTATTGATCTGACTTTACAAGGGGACCGCAGCTCCTTACATAGCATGTGTTTTGACCAAAAATATCCCACTTACATCTGGCTCAACATCTAATTAGTGTTTAAATCATAATTACCTTCAAATTCATTCGTTATTTTTGCCTGCGATTATTCATCAGAACTTGTTTATTTTTTGTGATCTTATTTTATCTTTTTTTATAACTTAGTATATGACATTATAGCTGGACAGAAAAACAAAACGCGTTAGAACAATGAAGAATGATGGAGAACAAAGAAATTGAACGCAGTTAACGATTGTAATACTCTTTTAGTCTTAAATATAAGACCCTTATACTAGTGTGTATAAGGGTCTTATATTTAAATCACATAAGTATATGGGAATAGAAGTCAATATTTTGCATTAAGAAGTCGTGTTTGGTGACTGGGAAAGCATTGATCACAAAATAATAACACATTATATATTAATTAATCATGAATTAATTACAGTGTGTGGAGCGCGGACTTGACTTAATTGTACGTCAAGCTCATTCAACAACCACTTTCTTCATTTCTGGTCACACCACTTCGTAAAATTTTCTTTTTAATTTCTTTCCTTTCTCGGAACTTGCGTGAAGCTTAAACCGGTTGATGAACAATCTTCTGCAGATATAATAAAAGATAAAATATTAACATAAATTGCATAAATTGATGAGTAGTTATATTTTGTTTAAAATGAATAAATACTTTTAAGTTTTCTCTGTAACAGTGAATAACCACATTCAAAAGCAAATCGCTAGTTATTTTTTAATTGCACTAAAATCCGGCATATTTGGCAAAAAGTCAAAAAGTAGTTAACTGTTCTAAATCGAACATTTTCTTCTCCTTACCTTTGCAACACGGAATCATACGATACGCAAAGAGCGGAGCAGGAAAGTCAAGTACTAGGAAATAACTTCTAGGTGTTGGGGCTATTTGCGTATACATTTGTTGGGGACCATTTGAAAAAAAAGAAGAGTAAAATCTTCTGAAACTGACTTCTTCTTCTTTTTTTTTCTTTCTTTTTTTTCATTAGTATGAGTCTAAAACAAAGGGACTTGCACTTTACATGGATTGCTACTCCCATGGAGGAGTTAGGTTTGATGTCGCGATAAAATTACTGGTAAAGAGGTACAACGGTGCAACATGTTGTAGCCCTATTGAGGGAAATTAGGCATTTGGATCAAGAATTTCACCTAATATACTTCTTCGGTCCCATTTATAAGAGAAAAAAGATATTTTTTTAATCCTATTCATAAGACAGTGAGAAAAGTTTTTTATATAGATATAAATTTTACCATTCATTGTTATTATGTTGTCTTTGTTTATATAAAGTATAATACATATTAAATAGGAATAAAGTTGAAAAATTATTGAATTTTAAATGAAAGTTAATAAAATTTAAAATTTTTATAGTCTGTGTGAAACATGTTAGTACCTGTTTACCAACAACGCAGCTTATAAGTGTATTAAGCCCGATTGCAAATATTATGGGCTGTTTGGGAGGTCTATGAGGGGATCTAACATGGGACCAAAAGCTAGCAGTAAATAACCAACAAGGGTTGGGTCTAGCGGAAGATGCTAGTCTCCCATAACGTGATGAACTAAGGTTTGAATTCTTGCTAGGAGAGATCTACATTTAGCATCTGACAGTGCCATCGAATAGAATTGCATTCACTAGAAGGATATTTGTACTTTAGCAAAACAAAAAAAAAAAAAGCTAGCAGTAAACGTGGTTTTTGGAGAAACTAATTTTAAGAGCTTATAGCATTGGAAAAGTGAGGAGAGAAAAACAAAATGTGGGTCTCAGTGTTTCAGAAGAAGAAAGGCATAGTTTTGTGTTATGATTTGAATTCTGATCAAGAGAAATAGAGTGCGTATTAGTTATCAGTTCATGTCTCTTTCTTTACTTTTATTATTTTAAAATTAATTCACTCGTTAAAATTCACTTCTTCATATTGATTTAATTTAAATTCATTGTATTATGTAAAATTATTTTTTTAATCATGTTTCATTATTTATTAAAACTCATACCTATTTTAATAATTTTACAAACAAACTTACTTTTACTTAATTATAATCTAAACAATCTTTTATCAATCTCACTTCTACAAAACTAACTTTTTTAAACTCCAACTCAAAACACACAATTCACCTTATCCAATTTAACTTTTATCTAATCTTACTTTTCTAGAAGTCATATTGGAAATAAATTACTTTTTTCACTGGCAATCCAAACGGACCTTTAGAGATGACTTATAAATAGGACCGGAGGAATATTTCTTAATGTGGGACCTGATTAGAGAGTTAGTTTGATCCTCCATATAAAATATATCTCCCTCATTTATCATCTCCTATAAACTACCCCCAATTAAGGCTTCCTCAACAAAGCACATATGTCCTAATGATAATAATTAACCAATTTATTTAATTTAATCAACATAAGTGAATTGGTTGTACGTTAAGGAGAAGAGTGGGGGGGTATTATAAATCCCAAATTGTCCCTGTGGCAGTTTGCCTTTCTTAACGAGTCTATAAAACTGAAGAGAATATCTTTGATGATTCATCGATGTATATGAAGAGAATAGTGAAAACCGAAAAGTCTTTGGCTGAACTCTTCAGAAAATAGACATATAAAGGAGACGAGATTGCATTGTCATCTAGAAGATCAACACCCCTGCGGCTTTGTCATGGCATACGAAAGTGGTCAATACAGCAATGTCTATGTATATTCACGCATATACATCACTTTCACAGGAACTATTACTTCTGATATAAGACCTTGTTTGTAGATTACAAATAATATTTTATAATTACGATTGAAAGTAGTATATTCTTATATAAATGGTTGGTAGACTGCAAACAATTCCATCCAACCTCTACACCCATGAAACTAAACATTATTACTTAATCACTGCCTAGTTATTTACGGCTCACCTTAAAATAACTCACGTGAACTCAAAATATTAGTTATAAAATTAGTTAATAGGTTTAAACTCAATATAATATGATCATCATCAATAAAATTAATACCACTTTGGATCAGGATTAGCTATAAAGAAGTGTTACTTTAAACGAGATAAACATATAAGATAAATTTTGTTTCATAGAACACAAATATTTACGTTAAACTTCTCCAGATAGTTATTTAGAGTTTGTTTGGAGATGCCTGTATCAAGTAATGTATAAGCACATTAACGTATAAATCGAGACAAAACTCTTCTCACATATTTATATCATACTCATCAAGTTCTTAATGTAAAGCTTAATTTGAGAGTTAATATTGATCTTATATGTAAGACTTATGCAACATATGTATCAAATTTTTCTCAAAATTATTGATATTCCTTCAACAATAATTAAATAAGAGAGGAAAGGAGGGAATTAAAAAAATAATTATAGTATTTTAGAAAAAATATATCATATTAACTAATTTAACAAATATTTCTAATAGATTTAAATTAGTTAATTAAGTCTTATATTAAGAATTTTAAAAAAATAGCATAAATTATTATTAAAAAAAAGCAGCTTTTAAATAATTGTGCCACTGTTCCAAACTTCAATTCATCCAAATACGAGCAATTACTTGAGTTTGACTAGGGAGGTTGGGGGGTAGCGGGTGAGGAAGAAGGCAGGAGGGGAGAAAAGGTGGGACCTACGAAGGAGCTGGTCATCCCAATAATGAGGTTTGAATTTGAGGCCTCGTACGGGACAAGGAGTGTCTCATCCACTAACAACTACGCAGGCCATCTTCCATTTTGACAATTCGCCCTTTTCACGGAGCCCATCAATATACATATACTAAGCTTAAATTTAACCTGCTTGGATAGAATCGAGGGTTTTTTGATTGAAACTTTCCCTTGATACCAAAACAGCAAAATTTGAGTTTGGTACTATTTAAATTTGAATCAATAACATTGGATACTAAGTAATTATAGAGAGAAATAAATTGACATAATTGAATTTAATGTTTCATGAAAAATCTTATAAAGATGTTAAAATTTAAAAGGCTAAAATTATTTTTTTTGGCTAAAATTTAGTTAAAGCCAAGTAAAAGAGAGAGAGAGAGGTGAAGAAATAAATCAAAGTGGAGCTTGACCCACCTCAATAATGAATCATTATTACTTCGACTCCGATGATGCCAAAAGATTGATATTTTCTTACATCAACTTGCTCATATTTAAGACTTTCATCCCCCCGTCACTGTGAAGCCTGAACTCATGAACTGAACGTGGCCCTAAAAGTGAATTATAGTCTTCCCGCCGTGGACCCCCTCCTTGGTTCAAGCTCCTCTGGTCCTATATATAAATAATTTTTAACATGTTTTATATAAATTAAAATTTTTTTAAAATTTTATCAACTTTTATTTAAAATTTAATAAATTTTTTAATTTTATTTTTATTTAATATATATTATATATCAAGTAAATAAAATTAATATAATAATATATAAAGGATAAAATCATATATCAATATAAAAAATTTCTCTTGCTATCCTATAATAGAAATAAAAAATGCTTTTTCTCTCTGTCTCATAAATAAATCAAAGAAGTAACTACATGACCATAAGTTTCTCCGAACATGACTTTTTTTAAAAAAAAAATTATTAAAAATATAGTAACGTGCTAAAATCAACTTCAAACGATCAGATTCAAAATCTTCCTTCTCATCATAGTGATTATTTAGAAATGACATTTACAATCACGCTCAGAACTTTGAATTATTAATAGTAAAACGTTATTTATTAGTTTTTGTTAACTTAATTACCTCAAACACGGATTTAGGAGTTAATTATTAGCTTTTGCTTTTAGCGTCTCACCGATCATCCAACTCGATCCCCACCTCTCACAGTCGAGCGGACGCATCAAGAGGAGATGAAGGCCTGTTTCTTTTGTTTTTGTTTTTCTGTTTTCAGAATAAGTTTTGAAAACAAAAAATATAAAATTTGTTTGGAAAATAATTTTTAAAACATCACACTTGAAAAAAAAAAATATCTAAAAAAATTACACTTTAACAAATGGTAGTTATTACTGATAGTAATAAATAATAGGTAATAGCTGATAAGAAAAGCATTTTTTCATTTTTTTAAAACAACAAATAAAAAACCCAAAAACATGTAAAAATTGTTTTGATTTTTTATCTTTTAAGAACATGTTACTGTTTTTTTTCCCAAAACAATCAACTATCTGTTTTTAAAAACAGAATTTTTTTCAGAACAGGAAAAAAAAACCTAAAATTTTTATTATGTCTATTTTTAATTCACAAATTTGAGATTTTTTTTTGGCCAAACAACTTTGAGATTTTGGATTATTCTAAATGCGTCATTCACCTAAATTAACCGTGGTGATTTAGATGGGTCCGTTTAATAAGTTGCATTCGTACAATATTTTATGCCATGAGATTTACTTCTACTATTTATTATGTATTATTATAATTATTGCATAGGACTCAGGATCCTACTTTTTCCCCCTATCATTTACTTTTATTTCACGCGTCTCTAAGCAAAAAATTGTCATGGCTCAACTGATTTCTGATTTTTTTTTTGCCGGATGATTTCTAGTTATTTACACTCGTTTGTTTATATGATACTAAAACATTTTTAATCAATTTGATTAGATTAAAAAAATTAAATAAGTTAGTTAATTATAAAAAATATTATTTTTTTTTAAAACATTATAATCATCTTTCTTAATATCTTCCCTTTTTCTTCTATTTGATTACAGTTAAAGAAGTATCAATAAAAATAATTTAAAAAATTAATAAATATAAAAAATAATTCTTATATTTAGGATGAAAATCAATTTAATAGTTAAGTCTTATATTAAGAACAGGTAAAATACTACTGTGGGGAATAGGTCAAAAGTGTGATTAGAAAGTTAACTATGTAAAACCACCAAAAATTTGTTTCAAGATCTAAGTGCATGCAAGATATTTTCAGCAAATATAATTCGCCGTACTTAGCCTATAATCTATTAATTATGTGCCAGGTGCCTTTGCACAATTTCTAATGAGCAATTTTTTATTAACTTTTCCATTATTAACTAGATTGACAATATTAAGGTGGATCCGATCGAGATCCTCAGATATTTTCTCGGATGTGCTTAGACTCTAACATTATATAATGCATCTAATATTTTAAATTATTTTTTTTTATTAGTGTTAGATGTATCAAAAAATATTTTAACGTATGGGAAGTATTTTAAAAAATACTTTGAAGACATATCTTAATAATATTTAAGTCTGTTTGAAATGATTTATAAACAACTTTTAAATTATAATTTATAAAATATGATATAAATATGTAAAAAAAAATTATCTTAATCTATATAGGAAAAATTAATTTTTTAATCCTTCAACTTTTGACTCAGTTAAAACTCAGTTCCTCAAGTATGACTCGGTGCAACTCAATCTTTGAATTTTTGACTCGTTTAAAACTCAGTCCTTTATCTTTGAATAATTTATATTTTTGTCTTTTATCATGACACACTCATCTCCAATCAAACAAAGGAATTGGTGAAGAAAATCAGCAGCGGCGGTGTGATTAGGATCAATAAATTCTAGCCATTAACGCTGGTATTGATATTAACGCCCACTGCTCGCCTCCCTTCATTCTGGTAGTTGATCGCTGATTCAATCCAAGTAGCAGTCACCCCTACTGCCGTAACTGCGGCTTCTGTTACCGACACTGTTCTTCTTGTGGTTGTAGTGAGGGTGAGAGTGAGACCTGTTCTTCCCCTTGATAGCATGAGTGTTTACACATGCATTCAGTTGAACATGTGTTGTTGTGGTTGTGCTTTCCATGGTGGCCATTGCCGCCAGTACTGGCTGTGGGTCCAAATCAAGCTATGGCATCATACTTCCCTCATAGATTTTAAAAATGACCATTATTCATGGATTGAGCTTCTGGGTCTTATACTGATAGAAAACTCTTTTGAAGCGATGCGACTCATTTCCTGAGACATGAGTTGCAGTATTTTCCATGGCTTTTCTCCCAGACCTTGAGTCTAGCTAATATCCCGAAGGCAACGGGGGTATTTTGGATTGAAAATTCAAAAGATGTTCTCTACAAAAGATTAAGGGTTCAATGACTTGTTTCATACAACAACCTTGGTATATCCAGTGGCGAGTTGCGATTCTCTTCTCCAATTCCTGTGTTTGATTTCCCTTTCTTTTTTCTCTCCATGCTGATTCACATATGACATAGGCCTTGAGTCATGCATTTTTGCCACCTAGGATGATGATTGGAGATGAGTTGTCATGACAAAGCACAAAAATATAAATTATTCAAAGATAAGAGACTAAGCACAAAAATATAAATTATTCAAAGATAAGAGACTAAGTTTTAAACTAGTCAAAAGTTCAGAAATTGAGTCACACTGAGCCATATTTGAGGGATTGAATTTTAACTGAATTAAAAGTTGAAGGATTAAAAGATTAATTTTTCTATTTATATAAAATATGTTTATAAATAATTGGGTCAAATGATAACACGTGAAGAGTCACCTCACTAAAATGGAAAGGGGAAAAATTTTGCGGCCGAATCAGTTGCTTTGATCACATGGGTAGGCCCAGAAACGTATAATTACAAAATCTGGCATGCGGATTCACCGCGTAAAAGTACAGCGTGTAATATTATTATTAATTACTACTCCTCCTGTCCTAAATGTAAGACCCTTATATTAGTGTGTATAAGGGTCTTACATTTAGAACCGGAGGAGTACCTTATATTTTTTTATAAGAGTTTATTTGATTTTTATTTTAACTTTAAATATAAGATATTAATTTATTTTATTTTTTATATTTATTGATTTTTTAAAAGTAATCCTTATAATAATAATAGTTTTAACCAATATATTTGATTGATAAAGATATTTTAAAAAAGACAATATTTATTTATTATAAATAACTAACTTAACTAGTTTTCTTAGTCTATTGAAATTAGACAATTATTTTTTATACTACCTCCGGTCCTAATTATAAGACCCAGTTGACTTATTTGAGGAGATTAAGGAAGTAAGTTGAGTTAGTTATTTGTAATAAATAAGTGTTGTCATTCCTAAAATATCCTTGCTAATTAAGTATATTGGTTAGAACTATTATTATTAGGAGGATTATCTTGGAAAAAAATGCATAAATATGATAGACAAAATGGATTGGGGTCTTATAATTAGGACCAAACAAAAAGTCAAACAGGGTCTTATAATAAGGACCGGAGGTAGTATTACGGATTTGAGATAGTATTAATTAAGATTTGTATGTTTTATTAATTAATGACTTCCTAGAGCTTTAGAATCATACGAGCATCATGACCAGTGATTAGTGAGGAACAGTAAGTTCGTGTAGAATCATGATTTACGATCATACTTCCCAAAAAATAAGGAAGAAAACAAGAAATTGAAACGTGAAAGGGACAAAAAGAAGTGGGGATTCAGACATAAACGAGTGGTGCCTAATATTTACGAGTCAGCTTGAGATTTCAGAGGAAGAAGACAGGAAAAATCTTTGGAAGTTTCGTGGAGCCTTCAAAATATTCACATGCCGCCTCTTTATAATTCCGTCCATCCACCACATTCTAGCGACCCTCCGCCATCCACAACACTACAGACACTTGTACGGTTAGCTTTTTCCACATCCCAACCCTTGGCAGCTTCTTATCTTGCTCCCAAATTGACCTCTCATTTAAACGGTTGTTAGATCAATCATTAGTGAATTAATAAAACAATCTCTCTCTGTTTTTTTTTTAAAATCTAGTTATCATCATTAAAAAATTTTAAATATCAATATTACATATAACAATAGAAGTTCAAGGTTAGAGGGTGATTAAAAACATATTATGTTCAGTATATATTAACTAACTTCCTAGAGTTACCTTGCAGAAGCATGCCTTTATAAATTAAAAAGAAAAATTGGAAAGGGGCATAGTGATTATATAATAGAGGTTTGATTGTAGAAGGAAGAGAATGGTCACACTCATTGCTCAAGCGTAGATGGCGATGATTCATTAATCCGAGTGTCCCTTCATAATGCAATGGATAGGACCCTATGAAAAAGACGGCCTCTGCCTTGCTTGACAAGTGATATCTCCCTTGTACATATATTTATGAGTCAAAGAAGTAGATGATGAGAAGCTACTTCCATTTAATCATTCTCCATTTTCAGGATTTTATTATAATAACAAAATATCATCACCGGCTATTTTCTAATTATATATACTCTATTTTGCCAAGCACCCAAGAATTTAAGAGAATCGAAAATGTGATCCTTTGAAAATTTGAGCTTTACTTGTGTTTGGAAAATTCTCTGCTTGGAACTTAATTTAATGGAAAAGAAACCGAACAAAACGAGAAGGAATTGGTTGAGGACTGCAGATATGGTTGTATCGAATTCAGGAATCTCATCATCAGCGCACCTTTTGCTTTGTCCGTTTCACAACTGAAACAGTATATGTGGCCTTATTCTTCTTTTACTTTCCTTCCTCCTCCCCTCTCTCTCTATATCTACTTGTGTGTATGCTTCTAATTGAATAATCAGGGCTCAGCTTCTAGCTCAAATATTGGGTGCTTCGGAATTGTTAATACAAGTTTGTTATCCAGTGATTAGGTAATCTTTTTTCCCTCCTACTCCTTTTTTCTTTCACTTTCTAGGAGCTATTCTTTTTCTTTTTGACCTTTGATCAGAGTAAAAATCTGTGCTTCAGGGTCTTCCTTCCTTGTCGTGGGCTCTCTTCAGTGAGTCTTGCCGTTCGTTGTGCTGGCCGTCCAATTTTAACGACTTCGACTCTGATTTTTGAGTCTCACGTGAGCATATTTCAGTTACCTGAAACCTCTTATCCAGCTGATTCTTCTTCTCTATCTGTCTTTTCCTTTTCTCAAACTTAATTTTGCACAGTCTTACTTGGTTTGTCCATCTCCTTTCATGATGATGACGATGATGGTCACCAAGGTTCTCAAATTTGTTCCTTTCTGTTCTTATTTCGGGAGCACGTTTCCATGAATGTATTTTCGCAGGATTACGGTCACCTGTGTTCTCAAATTGTAGTCAAATTGTCACTTTCCTCTGTAGTTAGATGCTGAATTTCTCGCCCTCGCTCAAGTTGTGCTTCATACGTTTTCAAAATCACAGATGGGAACAGTTGAGAAAAATCGTGCATTTTCACGTCATTCTTTTGTTTATGATTATGGTGTTTCTATCTTGTCAAGGTAGTCTGATAATTCAGCACCTACATGGAATTTGAAGGCATACAATTCAGCGCCTATACTTGTTTATGTTGATTCGTACGAGATATGGTTGCAAAACTAGTAATAATCGCGTAGATTGTTGAGTTGAAATTGTTTTTGATCTTCTGCAAATGCTCAGTTATTCCAAATTGTTATGCCGCCACAGTTTTATATTCACACTTAACGGTTTTCTTGTCGTTTTTTAAGCTGCAGCCATTGTCTTAAGAATTGCACCGACATAGAAGTAGGTCAGCAGTTGCTGCATTTTGTGCCAATCGTATGCATCAATTGTAGAGCACTATGACTACTACTCCATCCATTCCTTCTGGAAAACAGATTCTCTTGGAGGTATTTTCTGAAAATTTTATTCTGTTTTAGTTCTATGAAAAATTCCCTTTTTCGATACTCTAAAACTTGATACTATGGTATGATCAGATTGGGAATACAGAAAAGCAATTGTGGGCGTTGATCCATTCTAAAGGCCTATTGCACAATGATACACAAGAATTGTACCAGAAAGTCCGTTCTAGTTATGAGAGAACAATCCTGAATAATCACACGCTTTCTGAACTCCAAGATGTTGAATATTCTTTGTGGAAACTTCACTACAAGCACATTGATGAATTTCGCAAAAGGATAAAGAGGGGATCTGGTAATGCAGAGAACACAAAATCAGGAGCAGCGCAAAATGATTCTGTGCTGAGAAACACTGACATTCATCTAAATGCATTCAAGTCATTTCTGTCAGAAGCTATTGAGTTTTACCAAAATCTGATTGTAAAACTCAGAGAACACTATGGAGTCTCAGAAGATGCTTTGTTTTATAAAAAGGGTTGTATCTCTAGTTCAATTGAACCAGATGCCATGCTGAAATGTCAATATTTATGCCATCGCTGTTTAGTTTGTATGGGCGATCTTGCTAGGTATGAACAACAATGTGAAAATCCTGATATTCATACTCATAACTGGTCAGTTGCTGCCACCCATTATTTGGAAGCAACAAGGATTTGGCCAGATAGTGGAAATCCTCATAATCAGGTACTCTTATCACATAGTCCATTGCATTGTACATTTAAATGTGTTATAAGAAGAGAACATTTTTTGTCATCTACTTTGTTCCTACACCAGTAACTGTGTTCATTTGCAGTTGGCTGTATTGGCAACATATATTGGTGATGAATTTCTTGCTCTTTACCACTGCATCCGGAGTTTAGCTGTTAAGGAACCTTTTCCTGATGCCTGGAACAATCTTAGTTTATTGTTTGAAAAGGTAAGATGATCTTGAGGCTCTTAATGAACTGTGCCTATCCATATGATTTATGTTTCTGGGCCATCACCTCATGTGTCTCTTAAAATTTTGCAGAACAGGTCATTTGATCTGCCTTATGTTTCCAGTGAAGCCAGCAGCATTGATTTCTCAAAACCTTCTGACAGCAGTGATCAGACTAAAGCCCGGCCTAAAGGTGATGGCCTAAATAATATGTTCAAAGGCCAAAGTAATCACGTTACAGACACAAAGTTATGGTCATTTATGGTCAGAACAATAGGCTTCTTCTTCATAAAATCAAGGTACATTTAGGATTCAATTTATTTTGTCCGAGAGTTTTCTTGGCATTATGTCCATCATTTTAACTTAAATTTTACCACTTTGTTGTGAATTCCAGTCATGCATATTTATTAATTATGGTATCCTCAGACACTATCCGCAGTTTAGAAATAATTGTGATGAGAATTATTGAAAAGTTTTGCTGCGTAAGGTTTCTAATTGCCTTACTTTGTGCATTTTTAATAATGTAGCAGTTTTGACGAATTCCCAATGGTCTTGGCTTCTACTATCAGAGAGTTGGATAGACTGTTGGAGCTAGGAGATATAGAACTAAAGACCCTGTTAGAGTCCTATGAACAAGTAAATTTAGCCAGAAGAGGTCCCTTCCGAGCCATACAAGTAGCTGCAGTACTCATCTTCGTCCTAAACCATCTAGTTGAGCCCCTAATGAAGAATGAACCAAAAGACGGAAATGAAAGACAGTTTCCGGTGCTGATACAGTTGGCATTATGTGCTGCCTTCAGTTTCATGGGACGTTTTGTTGAAAGATGCCTAAAGTCTAATCCATTGCATTCTTGTCCCTTACTGCCATCTGTACATGTTTTTGTGGAATGGACTGCAAGCATGCGTGATTCACTAGAAGTATATGCAACTGATGAAAAGAGTAAGGGTGCAATGTCTTACTTTTTCGGAATGCTTCTTGATCTTCGAAACCAACTTAGCACCAATGGAAGGGAGACCACGAAATTTTTAGATAAAGCCCCTCTGTGGGAAGATTATGAATTGAGGGGCTTTTCCCCTGCAGCATGCGTGCATGTCTCATTAGATTTTTCTGGTAATTGGGAGCACATAGACAATTTTGAAAGTGGCATTGAACTGCGCACTCTGCGCATCAGAAATGCAGCAATGAAAATTACAGGCAGATCAAGTGACTTGCAAACGAGGATCTTATGTGATGAATTAGGAACAAAGTTTCATGTGGGTAGATTAGATGATAGTGATGTAAAGAAGGATACAGGAAATATGGAGTCTGATTGCAATAGTAAAAAAGTGGAAGAGTCTGATCGGCAAAATCATAGAGATGAGGAGGTACGTGGCAAACCCACGACAAGCAATGAACCAGGTAATTCCAGTACCAATGGGAAACTTGCTGCGGTGGAAGAAGAAGAAATTATACTCTTCAGACCCCTCGCAAGATATAATTCAGCACCTTCATACCCTTCTGTTCCTACAAATGATCGGACATCACCAAAAGACAAGGATGATCACAGCCTACATTCTGATGATTGTTTGCGCCGTGCTACATCACTACTCATGGCTCAAAACCAAACTCTCAGTAATCCCATGGGATTTCATGCTGATATCGAAAATTTCAGGAGCAACAAAGCGTTCACACAAGCAGAAACTTCAATGAAGGAATCAAGTGGCCACAGTTCCCCTCGAGGCCCAATCTCTGCTGGCCCTCCATCACTCAATGCGTGGGTCCTAGATAGAGGAAGCTTTAGCAACAACAATAGAGACAAAGGGACAAATGATATTAGTGAGCACAGATTGGAGCCTATTCAGGAATTAACATCTGCATCCCTGGCTGGTCTTTCCATCAATGGATCCAAGGATTCCTCCATCAGTACTTCATCGAATCAATCTCCAAACTTCCATCCATCTTCTCCTACGTATTCCAATCCAGTTCCTTCTGCTCCATTGTTGCCAGAAAATGCTGCTTGGTTTGCTGACATACAATCTAGTGGGTCTACTCCATTGATGCCAAATATTCCATCACCTCCAATTAGTGGCTATGCAGATTTAAGTCCTACTTATGGACCAGTTGGTTATGATCCTTCTTATCCAGCATTCGCAAGTGGATATGCACCGACTCGCAGAATGACATCTTCAGAATGGTTGCGTTGGTATAGAGAGAATTATAGCCATGAGAGGGCCAATAATCTCATGCAGCCTACCCACTACAATGTCTCTAGAAATCCTGAGAACTTCCTTTATCATGACCCTTACAGGTTTGCTCAGTTTGATAGATGGGGAAATCCTTTAACGCCTAAACAGTACACATACATGGAGCCCCCAGCGCCACCATCAACATTGCTGCCAAGTTTTGCTTCTGCTATGGGGCAACAAGGCGAACAGATGAGCAGTCCCTTTAACAATTTCCAAAGAGCAAGTCCTTATGGGTGTGGTGCTGTGAGAAATGAGCCTCAGCCTCTGATAGAATTCCTTAAGGAGAAGGAATGGCGAATCCAGCGAGATCCTACCCTCAGAGAGCCTACGTTCATGGGAAATTAGAAACTCCGGTCATGAGAGTTTTAGTTTGATCACTTGAAGACTGTAAACCTTACTTTGCTTTTACTTCAACATCAGAGAACATCAAACTGTAATGTATGTAGATGTTTTTCCGGTCAAAAAAAAAAATGTATGTAGATGTTTCAGTTTTCACTTTTAGATAAAGTGCGCAAGAACCTTCAGAATTCATCCTCCTTCATGTACATTCACACTCAATAGTGAACGTTAGTTTCGCAAGAAAGCTCAAGGTATGGCATGGTGTAGGGTATCCTTCTTTTTCTTTTTTCTTTTTGGTTCGCTTGTTTTTCAGGGTTATGTCATCTCCGGGGAAGCCGTCCCTCATCTCTCGGAGTCGCCGGCATTGCATGATTAGGTGCCAAATATGTGTCCTTTCTAGAACTGGTTTTCTCCCTAACGAGAATGTGTTTTTTTTCCCCCTCCAAATTTAAATTTAATACTGTTAATTTGTTGCGTAATTGATTACCAATTTTACTTTAAATTTTTCCTTTTAGACCAGAAATTATACTTTCAAATTACACACCTTAACTCACGTGGGTTACATTTTGCTATGTACTACTTCCGGTCCTAATTATAAGAGCTGGTTGACTAATTTAAAGAGATTAAGAAAAGAAGTTAACTTAATTATTTGTAATAAATAGGTGTCTTTTTTAAAAATATATTGGTTGGAACTACTATAGTTAGAAGGACTATCTTTAAAAAAATGCATAAATATGAGAGACAAAATGGATTGAGGGCTTACATTTAGAACTAAAATAAAAGTCAAACGAGATTTTATATTAAAGATTGGAGGTAGTATTGTTATCTTGAGTCTTGAGATATGATAAAGGTGTGGTAAGGAGGGCCAAAAAAAAAAAATAAAACACTCAACAAAAAAAAAATAAAAGAACATATCAATATGGCGAGATTCTTTAAAATTTCAATCATATATACATGAGATAAATTCTTGGGAAATACCATGGTATCTTCATTCTACAGGCCAAATAAATTGACCCCAAATCAATAAAATCGGCTTTGATTGGGGGGGGGGGGAGAGAGAGAGAGAATGAAAATAGGATGAAAAATAAAATCTTCTTTTCTTGATTTACCGGGTAGAGTACAGACAATGTTGTATATTCTATAAGTATCTAAAGTTTTTTTTTTTCATGTATGACGTCAAATATACTAATTATTACATGAAAAATTGAAAATTCTTTGGCGATTGTCGGCCTACATTGCTGCCTCTAAATTTTCCGATTCCACAGGCCAATGCCATATAGCCCGAAATAATACGTGCTCTATTGCGGCCTTTTACTTGTCACCCACAATCTCTTGAGCCTGCCCCAATATGATAATTTATCAAATAAAGAAAAGGAAAAATGACAATTATGGTTTTTGAAAAATTGTTACAAAAATTGGAAACTACCATCGATCTCCAACTCTCCGCAGTCTTCTTTGCGGGGCAATCGCAATTTCCGATCTCTGATTGCAAGATGGACAGCATAGAATCCGATAAGGGGGACGTTTCGTCCGCCAAAGCAGTTCTCCTTGGTGCTCTAGCTCCTGGTGTAAACGTCCGTGCTTTCATTTGTTCTCGTTATGAAGTTTCAGCTGTTTTGCCTGCTTGTAACTTTTGTTTGTGTTTGCTCTTTTGAATTTGTGAGGGGTTTTTGATCTTTTCCCTTTTCTTGTTTCAGGGTCCTACATGGGTTACATTAAAGTCGACTTTTTTAATGCTGGGTCTGTGTCTGGCTGTGATGCTGGGCTTAGCATTCTCTTCAAGTGATTCGTCCTTGATGCTTCATGTTGCGTTCCTTGTTTTAATCTGTGTCTCCCTCTTCTTACTTCTTACCTGGTACGGTTCTATGATCCTTATCTGAAAACCAACAAATCTATCTCAATATGGTTCTCCTTGTTGGGCTTGATACCTACTGAACCTGGGATTTTAGCTCTTTGAATCAATGCATCATGTTGGATTCCATTTTCTTTTAACACATATTTGTTATCTATGGGATTGCCAGAGTTCTATGACATTAGTGAATACAGATTGGACCTTTTAGTATTGTCTGAAACTAGGCCAATTACAAACAGGTGGAATTGATAGCTTCTGCTGGGCTGGTTCGGATATTTTGAGATACAAAGTACATGTTGTCGGTAGTAATTTGTTTATGCACTTGTGCTGGTGGAGTAGGGGACTGAGAATAATATGAACTCATGAGGTACTTAAAAAGTTGTACCCTGCGGTCACACTCTTTCTCACAATTTCATTTTATGGACGATAAACTTATCCTTCTGTAATGGTTGGCACAATTCTGTATATGTCCTTTATTTATGTGAATAAGAACTAAAGTGTTTCTCCTTCATTCATTAGGTATTTTCTTGGACGATAAAATCTCATTAAATAGTTTAGTTAGCCATGGCACACTTTCTTCGGCTAAACACTTGCACATTTCAGCAGGGATCATTTGGAAAAATTTATAATAAGCCAGGCCCTTGACATTTGTGCGATGGCCCACTTGTTGTGGCTATCATGTTTGAAATTCGACCTCACGAAGTTAATCTACCTTGATTTTCATTCCCATAGGTGTTTTTTGCTTCTGTGGGTGTTCTTAGTCGTGTAGCTAAAATTCTTGGTACAGAAGTAGAAGGAACTCATCCGTCTGAACCTGGGATTCAGCATCATGGCTGTTGATGGTGATTTTGTTGATATTTATTTATGTTAACAATAGCATAGATATTTTTGGGTAACCTTTTTTGGGGGGCTCAGTTACCATGAGCAATAGTATTCATGGAATTGATTGTTGATTATTTGGAATTTAGCATTTTTTAATTCTCGACCAGGTGTTTAGAGATATTTATTGACTTGAAAGATCTGGATCCTGAATTGCATACCCTGATGAGTTTCAAATGCTGGCTAGTCATAATATGCACTCATGTTTATGCATCCCAAATTCCAAGTTCCGAACCTGCGCTAACATACATCAATTGAAATAAAGACATGCATGCTATGTGATGAACTTCTTTCTTCTTCTTCTTTGTGTTTCCTAGAGAGAGAGAGAGATTCACTTTTTATTATCGTGGCCTTGATAAAGTTGATTGATGCATTTTCCCTCAGGTTTCTTGCAGAAACTGGTTTAGTTTCTGTTGAGCATCAAATGCGTGAGATAGGCTTGGCGCAAAGTGATAATCTAGAGACAAGCAGAAAGAACAAATAGGCATTTTCTTGTGGTATTACAATAGAACAACTTGATATTATTTGAGGCTGGAAGGCTTACGTGAGTTAGAGGGCATTTCATGGAGACATGTTTGTGGGAAGGGGTTTCTGATGAATTGCTTCTTTGTATGAGTCGAACAGCCAGTCAATATTCCTGCAGCATTGCATGAGAAAGTCAAACTAGCTGGAGCAGTATCATCCCTCCCAATCAACTGGGCCTTCCTTCTTATGATGCTTGAAATTCTGTTTGATTATTACATTCATTGTATCCTTAAACTCCATCTTTTGCTGTTTCCTTCACAGGGGAACCATACTGCCACACTCTTCTACATCAATTTGATGTATGCAAGATTTAAGCCAAAGTTCTCTTGACTGAGGAACCAAACATATGTCCAGGCGCGCACACAGAGCCCCCCCCCCTTTTTTTGAACAGTTGAGCTTAAGCCACTGAGTTTGACAAGGTCACAAAAAAGAACTATGAGCAGCAAACGAACTGCAGTAAGAAATCCATTAATGAATGGGAGGACACAGCTTTATACCAATTAAGGAATGCGATTAATCAATATAATAGAGATGCTGGTAAATGGCAGTAAGATCAGGAAGATGATAGAGGGTACAAATTACAGTAGTGCACCCATTTCTAAAATGTTGAAAGTTGTCAATAAAGGTTGTTTTTAGTTAATGAGGTGACTCATAACTCATCGAGCTCTTGATGGGAAATTTGTAACAAAATTTTGTTAATTGTTGTCATGTGATGGAAAGAGAAGTGAAGAAGTGAATGGATTGTCTCATTAACACTGAAGAGTACATCTCTTCCATAGATATTTGTACACAGTTCTAGGGCTGCTCACGGGACCGGGATCGGGACTGGGACAGGCCCGTTTCGATAAACAGTAACGGGACAACAAAATTGTCCCGTGTCTCGTCCCGTCCCGGTGTTATCCCAATCCCGATTAGAATGAGACAGGACCGGGACATCCCGATATAATCTTTTTTAATTTTTTTGAGTTGTTGGATACAATAACATTTGATTTTTTTTTCTTCTAATGGTAGTTTTTTGGGCTTAGCCGTTGTAAAAACATCTTTTCGTTTTCTTTTTTACTTCTTTGGATACTCTTAAACAAAAGCCCAAAATATTATATATAATAGCCATTAAAAACTTTAAATAAAAGCTTTGAACACGATAAAAACTTGTTGGAAATTCTAATAATCAATAGTCTCAAATTATCAACAAATATAAAAGCTCTAAATAAATAGGTCCATAGTTTCATACAATAGTCTCAAATTTTAAAAAAATATAAAAAAAATGACATTATATAAATATGATTAAAAAAATAAAAGGGACCAGGACGGAACGATCTCATCTCGCGTCCCATCCGTCTGATACCTTTTTTTTGTCCGTTTCGAAAAATTTCGGAACGGGCCTGTCCTGTTCTTATAAGGCAGGCGAGGACCAGAACAGACTGATTAGGACGGGCTTGTGTTGAACACCCCTAGTACACACGAGTCATATCTAAGTGAATTAAGCAAGTTACGACGGAATGGTAGAGTTGTAGCTAAGCATGAGCTAGATATTTTGCTCCAACATCTTCTCTCAATTTGACTACCCTTCTAGACGGCCTCTTAGACTTAAAATATCTCTTAGAAAATAAACTCTGTGAAAGAGCTTTGGTCAGTCCATCTACTACTTGATTAGCACTTGGGGCGCGTTGCACCCGGAGCTCCTTTTTATTGCTCTTTCTGAGACAAAATGAAGATCTAATTCAGTGTGCTTAATTCTGGCATGCAGAATTGAATTTGCTGTCATCATGACAATACTAAAATTGTCACTTAAGTGCCTAGTCAGAACAACATAAAATTCTGGCCAAAGACATGGGTTAAGACATGTCCTAAAGTATTTTTTGACGCATATAATACTTTAAAGTATTTTTTTAAGAGTGTTTAGTATCCTGAAATATTTTCTAATACATCTAACACCTTGAAGTATGTTTTAGGTGCATCCATCATTCTAAAAAATACTGAAAAAAATACTTTATGGTGCTTAATATATATTTATTTAACAAACTTTTTAAGGAGTTAATAATGGAATTAAAACTGCTCATGAAATAATACTTTAAAAGCACAACTGCTTTCAAAAAATTTAATCTTTTAAGAATAAAATTACATCACAAAATATTTTAAGATATTGGATGCACCTAAAAAATATTTCAGGATGATGAACACACTAAAAATATTTTAGGGTATTTAACATATTTGACAAAATATTTAAGGATGCTGGAAAAATTTAACTCCAAAAGACATTTACTCCACAAAACTTTTGTCACATACAGTAGAGGCCATGCTCCGGTACTCAGCCTCGAATGTGCAACTGTGGCTTGCTTTTTAGATGACCAGGCTATGAGATTACTACGAAAGAGAGAATTTTGAATTCAAGTATTGTAAACAAAAAATTATCCTAAGAGAGAACTTTTCTACTTAGAATACAATGTAGCTTAAACCTGAATTATTCAATAACATTGAATAGTAATAGTTGTTTCCTTCGAGGGAAACAAAAAAATTTGATAGGATTAATTTCAAACAGCGTGAAATATTAAATTTAGATATATTAGTATCACCAGCATGTTTTAAAGACATTCAGTTTCGTTGACTGTGTTTCTTGAGGTTCTTGCTTGGCCTTTCGTTCGGTGGCTTCCTTATGAGATTAATCCCAACTTTGTGTTTGGTTTCACAAGGAAAAGAGAAGAAAAGAATTCCTTTTTTTTTTTTTTTGGATAATGAGAAGAAAGAAATTTTAATAAATGAGGATGAGAGGAAAAGATAGACTGTAATAATCCCTCCAGAAGAGCGATTAATGTAGGCCATTAATGCGGGGGGTTAATTTTAAGTTTTGACGTCAACTCTGCAATTAATGCACTTAAAAGAAAGCAAAACTCAATAATCAATTTATCTAAAAAATTATATTTGATAATTGACTAATTTATACAAATTTTTTTAAAAATAATTTATTTATTTATTTGTCATTAATATGTCAATATTTTATCATAATTTTCCTAAAATATCCCTCCATTTAATTCAGTTTATTTTCTTTGTAACGTGGAATTTTTATGACAAAATAGGCATAATTTTAGGGGAAAAATTAATTAATGAGGTTAATAAAAATGACTGAGTTCTTATAAATGAGATCAAAATAAATTAATTATCTAATTTTTATATCTAAAATAGGACGTAAAACTAATGCCAGATGTATATTGTGTGAAGTCAAATAAGGATAATTAATTTTTTTTAATCGACGCAATCAAAGAAAAACTAATTATATCTAGAAAGAATACTTTATCTGCTGACACCCTGCTTCCATGCTTCTGGGAAGCATGAGAATGAAATGGATTAAAGAAATAAAAAATAAAAAAAGAACAATAATTTTTAGTGGAAGATTGGAGAGGTGTGCTCTTACATTTTCATGATAAAAAGAAGAAAAAGTGAGTTATTAATTTTATTAAACCTTATGAAATAAAAAAAATTAATAAATTAACATGATCTGACATGGCATTTCAGCATTAGTCAAAATGGTCCTAAATTTTGTTACTTCTTTTATGTACGGATATTTATATGATAGTCACTATTTTTTTTAAAAGAAATCTTTTTGCCAAAAGTACGAAAATTAAAAGATTAGTACCTAGGAGACACGTGGCCCTCATGCCGTACACTTCTCCCCGTACGGATCTGGGCTCACATGAAGAAGCATTACAAGCCAAGCCAATGACAATTAAAACATTTTAAATATTAGCTGAGCGTTTCCACTGTATCAACATCAACACTAAAATTGATAATACAAATATTAATTTTCTTTATTTGATTTTTTATTAATATTTACAAATTATGAATAATAATATTTAATTATTAAACTCTATATGACACATAAAAACACACTAGTTCCTCATTTGACTTTCTGACATTTAATACAATTGAGATAAATTTGAGCATTGCCAGACTTGGTTTATTAAATTATAATGCCATACAAATTATCTGTAAGTGCTATATATTTATGATATTTTAACCGAGTGAGTGACGAGAGGGAAAAAGAACTATTGGAATTAAGACATTGATGATATATAATTTTGAATTTATTGTTCTGCAGCCATTTCTCTCTCCCTCTCTTATTAATTTCTTAAACCGATTTTGTTTGCTTGTTCCCTTTATTTAGGCATTCTTTTGCATGGCGCTGGCGCTGTCCCTTGCCGTTTGGCTCACTCTCACTCTTCTTTCTTCTTAGTTCTTACGTTTCACCTAGAAAACCCCATTCGCCTTCCTTCTCTGATTCTCCCAATATCATTCGCTCTTCTTTCAGCTTTCAATTGCTTTACTGTTCTTCTTTTTCAGCTTTCGTTGGTGATCATGGCCTCGTCTCTCCACTGGGACCCCGATAAAATGTCGGTATAGTTCTTCAAATAAGACCGTTTTGTTTTCTTGCTTTCATGGGTTACTGTTCTCACTTCTCTGACTCTGCTCTCCGCGTTTTTTTTGGTTCAAATTGCTGAATTTTGAGTTGCTTTTGATTCCGTTTCGTAGGCTTCAACTGTACATTTTGGATTATATGAAGAGAAGGGGAATGGTGAACACCGGACAGAAGTTATTGATGCCAAGTGTGCGTCAATGTTATTCAAGGGTTTTCCTGGTTGATTTTGTTCTGCTTCTGCATTGAAGAATTTATAAAGCTAAGTAGGTATCTCTGGAATGAGGTAATTCCTCACCTGGCCTTTTCTTTCGAATATCCGTCTTGGCATATTTTACCGATTCACGGACTTGCCCTATTAGTAATACATGGCATTCCGGTGAACCTACAACTTTCAGTGTTTCTGCTTAGTTGGTTTGGAATTGTTGCCGTAAGTTGGTTATATGGCTAAAAGCATAAAATTTTGTAATCAGTGATTCAGTCTCGAGAAGGATTCCTGCATGAATGGTGGTCTGTTTTCTATGACGTGTATACCTCAAGGAGTCTGAAGCATCAGGACATTGGGCCAGAAGCCTCTAGTGATGTGGTAACGTGATGCTCATTGTCAGATGGTCGTAACTTGAGCTGCAAGGTGGTGCGTTCTAATAATATGCTTTCAATTTTCAGGTTCTCCAAAAGACCAATAATGGAAGAAGAAATCTCCCTCCTAGAATCCCTCAGCTATCTAAGCAGAGGCATCAACTGCTTCAAATCGACCCCGCCATTAACAAGATGATGGAGCAACCGGCTGCCTGTTTGTTAACACCGGAAGTTTACGAGAGAGAGTGTATCGGATATCTAGCTGAAGATTCTGATCCAAGTTTACAACTTATCGATGCAAAGAGACGGAAGTTTGTGGTACAGTCAAGAACAGTCACTTTTTTTTTTTTTAAAAGAAACCTTTTGATCTACAGTGACCCTAGCCATATTGTTATTCTACTTCATCCTCCTATATTGTTGGTTTACAAATGAAAATTTCAAATATTTGATGAGGAATTCATTTTGTTTTAGATTTATGAGAGCACGTATGCTGTATTGACTGAATGATGATTAAAGACACTTCACTTCCTTTTTCTTATGACTAAATTTAATTCTGTTTACCGTGATATCCATTCACAGCTAGATATTGGAAAGTAGGTCCATAATCCATTCTTAAAGGTCTGATTCGATTGTCCAACATAGCAGTAGCATAATGAATATTACAATCATAGGACTTTACATAATAACTCTAATTTGTTGATGCTTGCAGGATAGTGGAATTGGCATTCAGCTAAGCAGCAATATACCCCCGGACCCCCTGGGGAAATTACAAAGAGGTATTTGGCCTTCAACTGGACCACACCAAACAAGTTTTTCTTGAATCTGAATCCATGTTCTTGAATTTTCCCAGTCCGGAAAGACTTGCTGCGTGGCATAACTCATTTTCTTCATTGTCTGGCTTCTGAAAACATGTTAAACTTCACCTACTCCCCTCCTCCTTGGGGGAAGAAAATACATTTCTTTGTATGTTTAGAAAGATAGAAATAATGATACTCTACTGTGTGCCTCATTCATAGTTTGCTACTCCTTTGAAAGAGACATTGCTGTATTTGCACAGAAGTCCTTCCCTCCAGTTTGCTTCTTTTTCCCCTTCAACAGATTATCTTACATTACTATGGGCATAATGGTTAATTATCTTTTCAGGAGTTAATGAAGGTCTCAATGTGGTGCCGCTAAATGGATATCCTTTAAATGTAGGTGATGCAGTATATGTTGTGGGACCTTTTGAAGAAAAATTCCATTATGTAACAAGTTTTTTTTAATAGTTTCTTTAAGTGCACAAGTTCATAGTTAGTGTTATCTCATTGTTGACCAAAGATCTGGCGGGACCGCTGGAGCAGGTACTCACTTCACTTCTGCAAGCACCAAACTATCAGCAACAATTTCAGGAGCTAGGTACACAAAATCAGCAAGCACTTGCATGTACACCTAGGAGTCAGACATCCATATGTCTTAGAAACTCTTCTATGTGCAACAGTCAAGATCCAAGAATTCCCCTGGTTGAAACTGATTTTTGTAAAGATAGGCAGGTTAGTGGATTCATTGACTTTTAGTATTCACTGGTCAATATTTCTGAAGGTGTCTCCCTCTTCCATTTGATTCTGAAAAATGATTTGACATTGTGATGCAAGGGGGATAAGATCTTGCAATGACACGAAATTGCATGAACTTAAAGGTAGTTTATAGCCTTTGCTAGTTGATAGCAGTTATTGGATGCTAGTTTGAACTTGTAAAATTCAATGCTTTTGTAAACGGGGAGGAAACGCCATGACTTATGCTTTTTGACATGTTTTAAAGAATAATAATCCATACAAAGGGTAAACCAACTAGCTTCAATTTTATGTTTGTTTTGATAGAACCATGAAAACCAAAATTTTGAGAACAAGAAATTGAATTTAGGAGTTACTTATTCCATTTCTACACTCAATGAATGCATTTAAAGGCATTCCCCTTGTTGAAATTCTGATTTTATAAGTACACTCTCTAAATGTATTCCTATTTTCTGATAATTCTTCTTTCCATGTTTTACAAATGATAGGACTGTATGAATGCAGCAGATGGTAGACCTGTAGATAAAATCATTGTGCCTTTGTTTGATGAGAATGAACATGCCGATCAAAGAACTGGACCTTCCAGGAATCAGAAACTTATTTTTGCGACATGTAATATGAGGAAAGGTGGTATATCTATGCACCTATGATATAGCTGTTGATCTCTTTATTTGAATGTTGTGCTGAGATTAATCTTAAATTAAATTATTTTGATTTATTTTTGTCTTTTGCTAGATTATTCTTTTGCTCTGTCGCTGGTTTCTTTCTTTTTTTTGGGATCAATGATCAAGTGGTGAAATGTTGGAATGTTACAAGTTGCAATAATTTTGGATAAGTGTTTATCCTGTCACATTTTTCCAATCTGGCAGGATTTTCATTTGAAGAGGTTGGTTGTCTTCACTCAAGCAAAAGCAAAGTTTTGTCCTGCCATTTTTCGTCTGATGGGAAGGTTTTAGCAAGTGCTGGTCATGAGAAGAAGGTGTTTTGATGCAACCAATTTAGCTCACAAGTTCTGATCCATTGTCTATGTCTTGGTAGTGTGTTCATGACCGATTGTAATTTTGATGACAGGTTTTTATTTGGAATATGGAAACTTTTGATTGTGTTAGTACTTCAGAGTCACATTCACTTCTCATTACTGATGTTCGGTTCAGACCAGGTTCAACCATATTTGCAACATCTTCTGCTGATAAAACTGTAAAAATATGGGATGCGGCCAAAGTAAGCTGTTAACTTATCATTGTTCTCTTGGTTGCATTTCCTGCGAGCGCCCACCCACACGTACACACACATTTCATATTGTTTAAAAATATTGATAAACTTTACCTCCCTTCCCCTCCTGTTCTACGTTAAGTATCTTCTCTGTTTTTCTTTTGTTTCTTTCCACATTCTCGATCCTCTGCATTTGAGTTTATGAACACTTTAATGAAAGCTCTATGCTTTGATTATATATCTGGCAGTCGTTTCTGTTTAAGTTATGTCATATTTTTCTTAATTTGGATTTTAAAGACACCTTCTGATGCTCTTCTTTAATTGTACAATAATTGTTTCACTCTGCCTAAACATTTTGTTTTGTGACTTCAGATATGAATTTCCCACGTCATGCATTTTACTGATATGAACCAATATAACATAGTTAAGTTTGTGTATTTTGAGATCACTTTAGAATTGGTCAATATAATTTTTTTTTTTTTTTAACATTATAGCCGAACAAATCATTGTTTGACCTTCCTGGGCATGCTGAACAAGTAATGTCATTGGACTTCCACCCAAGAAAGATGGACCTTCTTTGTTCCTGCGATAGCAATGGCATAATGCGGTTATGGAATGTCAACCTAGGCGTTTGTGTGCGTATAAATAAGGTTAGTTTTCCCCGTATGAAAGAAGATTAGTTTCATGACATTTTTCTTTCATAATTATTATGCATGGATGTCTTTGCAAATGTCTTGACTAATGCTAGACAATGATCGATTTTATCCGAGAAGTTCACTTTGCCAAACTTCTAAATGAAAATGTTCTTTTTCTTTCGTTTGTTTAATGAACAGAATTTAATGAAGAAGCCACACCTTAAATTCTATTACAATTTTAATAAAAATTTTGGGTTAATAAGATTTTATTGCCAAAGAGGTAAACTTGCATGCACAAACTCTCCTACAAACAACCTAATGGCTAATTCTAGTAAGTTAAAATACAATTAGAACTATAATTTTTTGAATGGCTACTAGCAAATCTATACATCAGACTATAACTTATTTTTCTTATCAATCTCCAGTTTTCTACGGTACAATTTTGAAAAATAGTAGCATTTCTCTCTTACCAAATCCAGTAGATAGTTGCTGTTAGTACTTAGTACTACTCTTCTAACCCTTGCTAGAAATCTCTTCCCATTCCCTCTCCTACATAACCAGCTAACTTATCTAGTTCAACAATGAGGGCCACTATAAATTTTACACCTCATGAGAAAATCTTTCTAAATATCTTGACAGAAGCAACAATAAAAGAATAGCTGAACTATATTTTTCTCCTGTTGATTACAAAAGCAACAAACAACTTGGTTCCCTATTTATGTAGCCTATTTTTCACATCCAACCCTTTCTTTAACTTTCTTTTGGCCGAACATCCCTTTCTTTAACACTAACCATAAGATGAAAATATGTCTAGAAATATTCTGGCTTCCCAAGCAAATTTTAATAAATGATCATAGCATTAAGCACGGACCTGAACAGTAAAACAGTATCCGAACATTGTGAAATCCTTTCTGAATTAGACAACTTTATGCACACCATAATAGCTGGAAGTCACTTTTCAATTGTTTATGATAATAAACTGCAGGGAGGCAGCAAACAAGTCAGGTTCCAGCCTCGAATTGCCAACTTCTTGGCTGCTGGCGCAGGAAATATTATTAATGTGATTGATATCGAGAGTGACAAACTTATATACAAGCTGAAGGTAAGTTCACCTATTATATTTTATCACAGTTCCTTCAGCATAATTTTCATATGTTTTGCAACTCTCAATCATTTTACTAACTTATATTTCCTTCTAGGGACATGTCAAAGATGTTATTTCCGTTTGTTGGGACGTAACAGGAAACTATCTTGCTTCTGTAAGTGAAGATAGTGCACGTGTGTGGTCCGTTACGTCTGATGGAAAATGCACACAAGTGTTGCATTCAAATGGAAACAAGTTTCAATCGTGCCTGTTTCATCCCGCATATTATAACCTCTTAATCATTGGTTGCAATCAGGTAAACACTGCAATACTTTATCATTATGTGATTCATATTAAGTGTTGCGCTTACATTAGCTAATAAGATTACGTTGATTGCATCCTTTCTTTTGTTTGTCCAATAACTGTTGCTCCCTGTCTAGAGCATAAACTACTTGGATGTGTCGATAATGACTCTTAATCTGTCATCAGAAAAGTCGCTGGCTACTTTATGCTATTATGCTCACATCAGTTTTATTTATTTTTTTCCATTTCTTTTCACTTTCAGATAATGTATCTTTTAAAGTAAATGGAATCTACAAGCCAAAGATTGATTTCTGTACTCGCAAAATGAGTTTTAAACCGTTTGTTTTAATAGCAGAACCTGAGGTTCTAAAATATGTATTGAAACATTGCATGTTAACTTGAGGTTGATTGTATGGCTTCTGTGGCAGAGGATCATGATGGCATAGAAATCTAGCTTTGCCTTGTTTATATTAAAGAATCAAGAAATATGATCTTCGAAAGATAAACCCTTCATCTACTTGGTCTCTGATTTTATCAGTTTTTTTTTTTTTGGCTACTTGTTCTCTGGAACATGCATATTTGCTTTGTTTGTTTTCTATTTTTAACCGATGGAAGATTAACTGGCTGGGGGTCAACAACTTCCATAAGTTAAACGGCTTAGACATAAGATGAATCAAATGATTGAGACCTGTACCATTTTGAGAGCAAGAAAATGCGTTTCCTCCCAAACAATTCTTTATGCAGAAATTGAAAACATTCCGATGAGACATTTTTCACGTATTAATGCAGTCCCTGGAGTTTTGGATTCCAACCGAGGGCTGTAAAATATGGACTCATCCTGCTCACAAGGAAGCAATCGCTGGATTAGATGCTTCACCGGAAAATCAAATGGTTGCCTCTGCTAGCCATGATCATACTGTGAAACTTTGGAAATAAGTACTCTATATGTCTCTCTACATTGTGTCAATTTGTGAGGCTTTTCGTAAAGTAGGAATTACTTCCCTGCTGCCTATCTCGGAATTCGTTGAAGATTCCATTGGGGACATCGCATAGAATTAGAAAAAGGGCAAACATTACTTACAACTTAATAGAGAGGCCCATGAGATTTTTTTTGTACTGATGCTAAACCTATAAATTACATGGATGGGCAGTGTAAACTCTTTTTGACCTTGTTTATCAAGGAAGTTTTCTGGAATTGTGCTTTCGTGATTTCCAGAAAACAAACCCCCCACCGAAAAAAGAAAAGAAAAGAATCAAATAAACCTAAGAATTTCAACAAGCCTGTGTCTGCTTAAAGGTGAAAAAACACTTAGATGCACTTCTTAAGACATCAGGGAATAAATATTTCTTGTGAGAATTGAGGGATTCCCAACCACATCTCCTGTGTGTAGTTTTGAAATTCAAACAAGTGTAGTATGTTGAGGAAGACTCAAATTTGTGGCATCAGGAAGCAGGCGAACAAGTTCAGGTGATGCAAAAGTGAATTCTGAAACACGCCAATAGGCAAGCACGAAATATCTCAAATTTTCATACAAGTTGAAGGAGCAACTACCTTTCTTTTTCCCATGAAATAATTAACCTAGAGAACTTCACAACAAAAAATGGTTCAATTTGACACTTTCTATATCCCAGATGGATGAAATAAAAATCACATAGAATAGCAACTTCATGAATTCCATTATTTCCATAGTTCTTCCATTGGGATACCTCGCTCCTCAGCAACTTCGCGGAACTGCCTCATTTTCTGCACAGCAACAACTGTTGCTCTGGCATTGTTGAGGGCGTTATTGCTTCCTAGTTGCTTTCCCAAAGCATTCTCAACGCCTGCCATTTCTAGAACAATTCTCACAGATCCACCAGCAATAACTCCAGTACCAGGTGAAGCAGGTCTAAGCATCACCTTTGCTGCTCCATAATCTCCCTCAGATCTGGAACAATGCATTTTACTAGCTCAAATTACAAGAGGCCATGCAGAAAGATAACAAATTACAGTTTGTGGCACAACCATACACATAATATGGTAGAACGTGAAGTCAAAGAATCTAATTACTGGATGTCATAGTCATTGACAGGCCTCCATATGCTGAAAACTATATGATTACACAGAGCTACTATTCACAACCTTCCATTTCTTCTATGGATTGAAAAAAGATTGCTAAGATCGACCAAGGAACCCAATAACCTTCTATATGCATAGATTCAAGCAGAAACTCAGACATGAGGATATTTTATGAAAAATAATCTTTAGTTTTATACAGAACAAACAGGAAGAATGAAGTATGCCACTATCACAAGACCACCATCTTTCAATTTTTTGCCCAATTATAATGAGGAACAAAGAGTTTCAGCAGCATTTGACATGTCTTTGCTACGCAGCCTTAACTGGGGCTATTTAAATATCAGCGCTATGCAACTGAATGTAACTAATCTCCATGTTGTTGTTTTTAGCATCAAAGAATACTTTAGTTCCGAAACACATGAAACAAATTTTCTTAAACTGCGCAAGTATGAGATATTTGTCCATCCACTATGAAGTATGAAATTCTGCCACAAAAAGTGGAAACCATATGGCGGTCACTGGTCATTCATACAACTTGCAACATCAGAACAACTATGACACCAACAAATTTGGGAGTTCATTTTTTAGTCTGACTGGCAGAGATAGCAACTGAAACAGCTGAACATAGAGTTGAAGAAGATTTCTAGGATGCACTTCACATCAGAATTACTAGCATTTAATATATAAACTTGGTCAAATTGTACAGACAGAAATTCCAGCTTATAGACATGGTTAGATCAAATAGTCTCAAAGTTCAGCGCAGCCATTTTAAAATTCAACAACCGTTCTTACAAAAGCAGAGCGCTCTGTCCATAGTCTTTCGAGTACGCCTTGGAGATAATCAAGTTTACGTTCATATATACTTCTATTCATCAGTGATTGAAACAAAAGGACGACACCATAGAAATCAATCTTCATTATCCATAGATAGCCATTGTAAGCCTTTAACACCATAGAAATCAACGTATAAAAGGACGACAAGAATGGAGGAATTTTAATCAACCGTACCTATGTGGGAAAGTCAGGTACTTAGTCATAGGCACTGTGATGATATTCCGCCTTGCATTTACAGCAGATTTCTGAACTGCTCCTATAACCTCCTTTGCTTTCCCAACTCCTACGCCCACTTGGCCTTTCTTGTCACCCACAACAACAATTGCCCTGAAGTGCAACTGCTTTCCTCCTTTTACAACCTTGGTCACCCTTCTGACCTGTACTACCCTTTCTTCAAAACCATCCTTAACCTTCTCTTTCTTCCCCTTGGAGCCGAACCCAGTGTCTTTTTTTATCTTAGAGTCCATTACATGCACATCGTTGCCCAGAACAGAGACACCACTGTATGCAGGTCCATAAAGCTCCTCATAAGCAGCGGCGATTTCCTCTTCGGTCTCCATCGGACCGTCATCGACGGGAGAAGGGGGAATGAAGCCTTCGGGAGGTTCAGGAGGGTTGAAGGCGACGTCTTCTTCTGGCCTTACATTGTCGAAGAAGGAGGTGTCGATGTCGTCGGAGGACTTGGATTTGGGTTTGGGGATAATGGGGGATGAGGAGGTAGAGAGAAATGGTTGTGAGGTTTTGGGAAGGATATAAAAGGTGAATTTGGTGGTGGGGAGGAGAGAGAAGCGGGAAGAAGAGGGAAGGGAGAGAGACGAAAGGGAATTGAGAGCTGCAGAAGATGCAGCCATGGAAGGAGTCTCACAAATGAAGAGAGGATTTGGGTTATTCCAAAGGTAAGGCTTATCCTCAAGGCTTGACGATGGATCAGCACTAGTCGCAGTTCACTGGCTTCGCGACGATGCTCCGTTTTTCTTTTTTATTTTCACAAAAATATATTATTATTTGCAAGTTGTCAAACCCTATAAAAGTACTGGAACTAATGCTGATTTAGGATTTTATAAGTTTTATGGTTTTTATTTATCATTCTCCCATTTTTGTATGCTTAAAATAGAATTAATTAAAAAATATTTTGAATTAAAATAAAAGCCTATATCATTTTTATAGTTAGAGAAAAATTTGGAGCCACAGATGATGAAGTTTTTTTAAACTTTTTCGTTAATTATTTATAATTAAACTAGATTATCTATACTGTAATTATTTACTGAATATGGTTAAAAGAAAAAGAGATTACGAGATTGAATTTTTATTCTTGCATTGATGCACGCCTCCATATTATTCTCTGATGCAAATTCTTCATAAATAGCATCAAAATCAATCATTTGTGTTACTTTTATTTTTTAAACAAATTAATTTGTGAGTGGATATAGAGATATGGTAAGTAAAATTGAAATCAGAATGTGTTATATTCATACTCACGGAATAATTACTATTTTGCAGTGTTTTTCCGGCGCAAGTATTATATAATATACATTGCTATTTGGAAATGAAATGATTCATTTCTTATAAGGGAGAATACTTGGAGTTGAAATGTTATGATTATTGATTCGTACATAACCAAACGAAAATGATATCCTTAATTATTTCTGTATTAAAGTGTGGCTTTTATTTATTTTTCATTCTGAAGCTTTATGAGCAACCGAAGCAACACTGACACTTCAGTTTTCAGGCTGTGAAGATTAAGCATTTTTTTTGGATTGCACAGAGTATCCTCTCACCTGAACGGTAAGAGCTTAATCTCTCCAGATACTGTCAAGCACTGTAATGGGAACTCTTCCCAACAGTATTTGTTCTATACATACCATTCTAAAAATTAAACTCAGAACATGATGTTTAAGGTGTCTAAATTCCTTCCACTTAGACCAATACTTGTTGGTAAGATTAAGCATTTTAAGTCTGCTCATATATGTTTTGGGACACTGCGTCGATCGGAGCCCAGATTTATGAGCAAGTTTACGACATTGCGGTTTTTGGGCTGCTTCTCATAAAATGCAGTGTTTACTTATACTAATCCTTCAACGTACGTGGTTATTGAGGTCATGCACAAAATTGTGCTTAATAATTGTACAGTGGCTTTTAATTACTTTTATATCTACCGAAGGGACAAGCCCCACAAAAGAATCTACTTCAAGTGGAATAAAACTAGGACAAGTCTTTAGAAGAGCTTGACATACAAGGGGGTTGCAGAGCAACATTAAATTAGACAAGCCTAAATAATGATGCCATCTAGCTACAGTGATACTATAACAGTTGTACTGTCTAACATGATGCAAGACTCTAGCGTAAAGCTTTAAATTAAAGATGGTGATTATATTTTTAGAGATGTTTTCAACGCTGCTCATCGTTGTCAAACACATGCAAGACTCTCTAACGTAAAGGTTTAAGGACGACGATGGTTATATTTTCAATTTTTCAGAGACCATTATTTCAGTGCTCGTTGCCACAAATTGTCAAACACGTGGAGGGTAAATGGTTCATCTCTCTCAAATACCTTTCCTCCATTCATAACACAGTGAATATATTTCCCCACTCCTTGGAGAGTTGATGAAGTTAACGGCATTCTTCCCACTCTTGAAGAAGAGACCTCGCTGGCTTTGCGCCGCGCCAAAGAGCCCATGATGTTTCGTAATCAATGATTTGCATGCGAATGACTTTTCGATTGAAAAAAAAGAAAGAAAGAAAAATCATCTTTGAGATGGATCGTCTGCACACTTGCTTGCCCCCACACTTATCAAACATTAAATTTATAAGATGTTTTTAATCTTTAGAATGTGAGGGAAACTGTGTGCCGGAACCATGACGTTTGAGCTTTGATGGTCATGTATATATTTAGTGTATCAAAGGCGCCCGCCTATATTATAATGTAATTTTTCATCAGTTCTGGGCAACGCAGAGAGTTTAAATTACAGTAGACAACTTGTATAAGCATATCAGACACAAGAACGAAGAATCAACAAGACATGTCTATTCCAGAGAATGATCATGGCAAGCAAAAACTTCAAAGGGCAACATTAGGATCATATAAATAAACACGACTAATTAGTGCACGGGGTTTACCTTGGCAAGCTTGATCCTTAATTATTGAGACCGACGGTATGAAAAGAGACGTGTGTGATGGTTTGGAACTGTGAGAAGTGTGAGGGAGAGATTGACATGTATGTATAGAGCACAGGCGAGAAAGGAGCATAGAATTAGGGAGTCTCAAATAATGACACCATGTACTGAAGCGGAATACTCCTCTGGTTCTATTCATAGAACAGAAAGAAAAGACATTTTTTGATCATATTTATAAGACATTAAAAGAAATTTTTTGTATGGATTATACAGTTTTATCCTCTATTTATTATTATATTGGCTTTGTTTATATGAGGTATAATATATATTAAATAAGGTTAAAGTTATAAAGTTATTAAATTTTAAATGAGAGTTAATAAAATTTATGATTTTCTTTGTGAAACATGGAAGTGACTTATAAATAAGAGTTTCCAATTTAAGTGCTCATCACCTAGGATGCTCATTAGATCCGAATTGTCTATATCTGGTTTGAATGGTCCAAATTTAAAATAATTAATTAATTATTTTTAAATAGAAAAATATATTTTTTGAAAAAATGATAATTAAGAGATTATCTTTATTTTAAATTTTATACATATTAGAATAACTATTTTGAACAAATAAAAACAAAAAAGAAATTAAATCAGGACAATGAGATATGAATTATATAGATTTGAGCCTAGTTTTGATTAGTACCGAGACTAATTCCTAAGTAAGACCAGAAGAGTATTTGTCGATCATGCAGAATTCTAACGCGAAGCTTCAAAAGCAAAGACTCCATTAATTTGTGCGTGGAAAGATACACTCAGGGGCTCAGGGCGAGGAAAAATCGCAAGATTTCAAGGACTCACAACTATACAAAACTGACACGGAACTAATTGACAGAGAAAGCGCTTGAATATACGCAAGCAATTGAATCAAATAAAGGTCAAAATCACCGCTTCAACACAACAACTCCATTTGGCTTTCCTAGTGAGATCGATTTTTTGAAATAACTTACAAGTAGCTATCATAAAACGCGCTTATAATATAAGTGATGCCAAACACGCAGATAATCGGCAAGCTGGATTGCATAAAACGCAGCCCAGTTTTGATGACCATTAACTCTGCAGCAGCGGAAGGAAGATGTCGCGAGCAATTCAGGGGTTGTCGAGTGCCCTTGGATTGGATTCCCCTTTTTTTATTAGTTTACTTTAGAATGAGAGGTCGGGAGAGATAGGGCGCACAATAATTCTACGATGGCGGCAGCAGGAGGTGAGGGGACTTCACTTGAGGGAGGATGGCACATATGGGCTTCTGTTGGGCCCTGAAAGGTAAAGAGGCTGAGCCTCTATTAATGGGCCTGCGGGGGAGAGAGATTGCTCGAAGCATTAAATGATGGCCTGCTTTAAATTTAAATATCAGCAAAATATTTGTATTTCAAAAAAAAAAAAAAAGAAAAAGGACAGAGAGAGTAGGGCAGTTAAGCAGGAAAGGGGCATGAAGCATAAGATGAAGCAGGAGCGGTTGAGGAAGTTGGTTTTATTGTCATGGGAGCAGTTGTCGCTTGTATCTTGCAATTCCTCACAGCGTCACCCCGCGGGGGGCCCACGCCTTCTCCCGTCATTCTGGTCGTGTCTTTGAAATTAACTTTGACCAAATTCATGAGCCTAGTGTTAACAGTATTTCATATATTATTTTGGTATTTAATGCAAGAATTTATTTAATTTTCATTTTAGTTTTAGCTATAAGATCTTAATTTATTATATCTTATATTTATCTAATTTTTCTAAAATGGTTCTTGTAGCGTAGTAATAATAATTCTAACCAATACACTTGATTAGTAAGAATATTTTTAGAAAGACAACATCTATTTATTATAAATAACAAACTTAACTAGTTTTCTTAATCTACTCAAATTAATTAATTAGTTTTCATATTAAAAATTGAAAATAGTATACAAATGTCAAGAGTTTTCTGATTCAGAAGTGACAAAATACATGACATAAACTAAATTAAGATTTTGTACGTCAGATCAATTCTAACTCATTACTCACTAACTCTTTATTCATAATAACGTCTTTTTTATTTTTGTGATGTGATTGATTTAAAAATTATATGAAAAAAATATGAATGGCCCCAAAAAAAAATAAATTATTAATTACTCTTACAATTTTAAATATAAAACCTATTTTATAGTACAAGTTATATTAAAAAAAATAAATTTTATATTTAGGACTAAAGTACAAATCAGTATACGTATACCACATAGAAAACATCGTACGTTGCATCCACGAATAGTTTGATTTATTTTGAATCCTATTAAATACCCTAAGCCCCAGATGACTTTTTATATTTCTATATTTTTCTATATTATCTTGTTTTTGTAAACCGACAAAAAGAAAAATCGTGTTCTTGAAGTGTTCCTCATGTCCTTCTCAAATAGTTGAGTACTAGTTCATTATGGAGCCTAATGCCCCAAGTGATAGCAATGGTTGGACTTTTTCTTTGACGTTTTAGCTCTTTTTTGTTTTGTTTTTGAAATGAACGTGTTTGTTGACGTGTTTATGCGGTGTTATACATTATTATCTCCGGTTATAAATATAAAATTCATTCTGTGGTATAAATTATATGACAAAATAAACCCAACATGATATTATTTTAAAAAAAGTTTAATTTTTTTTTTAAATTTTAAAATCTCAAATTAGGAATGATTAGAAAAATATATTATTATCTGTTTTTTAAATATTGTTAATCGTTATTAAAAAATAATAAATAAGATTGATTTAAAATTTTAAAATTTAAATTTTTTTAGATTCTCCCTGTTTAAAACTATTTATTTTTAATTAGTATTTTTCATGTGAGAATAATAATTTAAAAAAAGAAGAAGCATAAACTCATCTTTTGTATATGAAAAATGGAGGTCATTATGGAGGATATTCCTTGCCGAAAACGGCTTGAACACGTGTTTAGCTAATGCCTATTGATTAGACACAAGCAGCAGAACCATAAAGGAGACCTCACCAAGAACCCGGACGGCCAACCTCAATATGAGGATACAGGGCTCTTCTGCTTCTAGATATATCAGCTAGTGAAGAACTTGGCTTTGCCATTTCCATTCTTAATATAAAAGTTTATTTAATTTTTGTTTTATTTTATATTTTATTTTATATTTTATATTTATCTATTTTTTTAAAATAATCATTATAATAATAGTAGTTATGATCAATACACCTGATTAGTAAAGATATTTTTAAAAAGATGATATATATTTATTACAAATAACTAACTCAACTAATTTTTTTAATTTATTCAAATTAGTTAACTAATTTTTATATTAATAACCAAAAGTAGTACTCCTCCGGTCCTTAATATAAGACCCATTTAACTAATTTGATTAGATTAAGGAAGTTAGGTAAGTTAGGTAATTATAAGAAAAGTGACACATTTTTCCTAAAACACCATAATCATCTTTCTTAATACTCCCTCTCCCTTTTTTACTTGATTATGGTTGAAGGAGTATTCATAGGGGTAATTTAGAAAAAATTGATAAATATAAGAAAGGGTCTTATATTTAGGATCAAAACTAACTCAAGAATTGGGTCCTATATTAAGGACTAGAGGAGTATTATTTATTATGTTTATTATTTTTAAATTAATTTATTTAACTGATAAACTCATACGAGTTTTTTTTTTTTTTCACCAGCCATACGAGTACCATTTAATGTTACGTAAGAGCATCGCATTTTTTTTTTTGACCAGCCATAAGAGCGTCACATTTATTACAGTTAAGGAAGCCGAACACGTTCTTTAGTGCGAGCTTATATGACACTTTGTTATGTGATGCTGAACTGACTGTTTTTTTAATTGAAAGGAGTCACTTTAACTCAACATATGTTTGAAATGTTATTTTTAAACAAACCTTTGAACCAAAAGTCAAACGGAAAGTAAACCAAAGTTTTTAGCTTTATTTTGATTTTTTTTATATTTAAAATTTTTAAAACTTACTTTTTAATAATATATTATCCAAACAGGTTATTTTTCCCCAACTTTAATCCAAACAAGCATATGAATCATTTGGCTGAAGTTATGATGGGAACAATATTTCTATCGTGTGTGTATGTATATATATGTGCTACAATTGCAAAAAAAAAATCTTAATAATAAATAAATAATCACGATTTAAGAGAAGAAGTTCCACGGTTTATTCTAATTCACCCACTCACACCTTAATAATTGACATCTGTGCTGAAAAAAAAAAAATCCCGTGTAAGGATGTTCAGAACAAACCTAAAGTTGGTAATTAGATGAATACGGGTTTTGTTAATTTGTTTTATTTTCTTTTCCCGGCTCTCCCAATAGAACTACTCGAAGTTACTGGATTCTATTTGATTTAACCCATATTAATTCTCCATAATCACTACCCTAATCATATACAGGTCAGATTAACTTATCTAATCACCCCAAAACAGCCAAAATATTTATAATTAGGATTTCTTGATGGCCGAGTATTAAAATTAAATGACATATACGTCAAATACATGAAGTCAAAACACAATACGTACAAAACTTGAAGATCCAATCAAAATCAACGTGAATGCTATTGTTTTCTTCCTTAATCACACTCAACATTAACTATAGCTCCTCACCAAATTTTTATCCATATTATTATAATCTTCATGGAGTCGATAGCAATTCTCTAGGCGATGGAGACGGCAAGGCAAACATCCACCTTTTTCCCAAGCATGCAAGAAAAGCCACATATAATTGTAAAAATCACGAGTTCAACTTTTGTGGAATATTGGACTGCAAAAATAAAAAAAAACTTCTGTGAAGTATCAATATCAACATCAATCAACGAATAAATATAAACTGCAATAAGGTGATTAAATATATTTAGAGAGAAAGCATCTAGTACCTACAAGACTTTTTTTTTGTTTTTGTTTGTATATATCTTAAAAATTTATTTTCATTACAAAAATATCTTAACTGTTAAATTATATTGTTTAACCGGTATATTTAATAATCACACTTAACAAAAAATAATGGTGTAAGACAGAAATATTATAAAACAAAACTTTTTAAACAGGTAACAGTTGAAAAAACTTTCAGACACTGGTACTAGTTCGTAAATATTTCGGGGCTCATTTTTAAGTATTTTGTCCCAATATTTGGTATTTCTATAATTTTGTAGAGAACGAGTTAATATTTCGGTTTAAAAAACAAAGAGCGCGAAATAAGAAATTGGATAGTAAATAAATTAAGACGTGAAGAATATTTTATAGGTTTTTGGAAAAACAAACTCAGGGCCACTGGAAGTAAATGTCGCATGAAAATATAGCGGTAGCGTAGGTGAAAAAATTGGCGCAGGAGCTATCCCATACAGACTGATGTCAGAAAGTTTAATGGAGCACTGAAGAAACTGTAGTGAAATTGACGGAATAAAAGGGAGGGAGAGGGGGAGAGAGAGAGAGAGACAGAAAATAGAATTGTCCATTTCATTCACCATCACCGCCTTCTACTGTGTCGCCTCCGCTCAGGCCTCAGGGTGGTCCTTCATCTACAGAAGCCCTTTCTTCTTTTACTATTACTTCTGGTTTTCTTCTCTCACCGTCTCTCTGATGGAGATATATCGCCTCTGAACTTTCAGGTGCCGATTCTGCCGTGCCGTCGTCTGCCTGCTTTTTCGTACCTGAAATCCTGACCAGTTGCAGTTCTTCATGATAATACCTGCGACATCACTGACCCTTCAACCCAGTCCTTCCTGTACGTTTATCCACGTCCCACCCCAACCCTCCATCATCGCTCCCAAATTTTTGAGGATGGCAGGCTTACAAGTTTCGCCCACCATCTCCTTCTAGCTAGCTCCACCACCTCTTAACCCCGCTTCAGAGAAATCCGTAAATATTTCGGACAGGTGATTGGATCTCTCTTTTCTCTTTCCCTTTCGTATGAATGCTTGTATACACGTCAAGCCACGATTTGTGAACATATTCTCTGATTTCTCTCTCTCTCACACACACACACTCTCTTTTTCCTGTTTTAATAATTTGAGAGAAGTTGGTTTTGTCGATTGTAGGTTGGTGGGAAAAGCTGGACAAGGTAATGATCGCCCGTGGTTTTGGCTTTAATATGGATATGGATTCTCTTAGACATTACACAGACACGTAGAGCTTCTTGCACAGCACTTTTAACTCAGATACACCCTGCATGCGCGTTCCAGCCACAGACCACGCCCCAGTCGTTTTCTCCCTATATAATTACAGAACCAGCCATCCCTACAAGAAACATACATTCACATTACATATTATTCTCTTCAGGCTTCACTCCTAAGCAAAACAGGGTTCGCAATCAGACTGAGAGATACTGTATCTGCTATTTATTTATATATATATATTGATTGTATCTCTGTATATGTAACAGCAAGAAAGGAGGAGGAGAAATGAACGGCAAGCCTCAGCCTCAGCCTCAGCAACCCCAGAAGTGCCCTCGGTGTGATTCTCTCAACACCAAGTTCTGCTACTACAACAACTATAGCCTCTCGCAGCCTCGTTATTTTTGCAAGGCATGTCGAAGGTACTGGACCCAAGGCGGAACCTTGAGGAACGTCCGCGTCGGCGGTGGCTGTCGCAAGCCCAAGCGAAGCAAAGGCTCGGCTTCTTCTTCGTCTTCCACCGACACTAGTTCTGCCCCGTCGTTGTCGCAACCACCGCGAGAGGCGGAGGTAATGAAGGACCCTTCCGCCGCGAGTCCTGCTTCTGTGGCTACTACCGCGGCGGTTCCATCAATCGGCCCCTTTTATCAAGACGGTGCCTGTGGTGATGGTGGGTATTTGTCGTCTCTGGCAGCGATTCAATCCTTGAATCCATCACAGCCGTTCAATCAGATGGGTCCTTGTCCTAATTTGAGTCTACTTTCTGGGTTCGGTGCTCCTTCTCTGGACTCGTCAATCCGTCCGCCGCTACCATTTTATCAGATGGGTGTTATCAGACACAAGGAGGAAGAGAGACTGTATGAAGCAGACCAAGTTTTGATTCAATCAACTACGGCCAATAGCGGTTCTGCTTCGACTCACCATGATTGGACTGAAAGCTTCATCAATAACATCAACCATAGGGGATCTGATGCCTCTCTGTGGAGCACTACCATGAGTACCGCTTCCGCCAGTGGAAATTCTCAGAATCATAATGATACTGTTGGTGGGTCATTTTCTTTGATCCCAAATCACCAGTGGCCTGATCTTCCCCACTATGACCCTCCCCCATGATCATCTCGTACTGAGGAAAAATTACTGCACTCTCAGCATCCAGAGATAGGAAGGCATAATCTGAGATATTATAGCTGACTTGCCTTTTTTTTTTTTTTTTCTTTTCCTTTTCTGTTTTATCAGTCTAGTTTCTTTGTGGTCTCACTAGTATGGGTTGTTCATTAGCAGGGTGCTTCTTTTCTGGTTGACTGGGAATACGCTGCACAGGTACAGAATTTTGTGATGTGGGTATTCAATGTGTGAACGGGGAATTAGAAGGCGCATCATTTTTATCTCATAATAATATGACATAAAGTAGAACACAGGATTTGCGATTTGGGTTATTTTGTACTTACTGCTTGATTGAAATACTCCTCTGATCTTAATATAAAACTTGTTTAACTAAGTTGATTAGATTAAAGAAGATAAGTAAGTTAGTTAATTATAAAAAAACATTACATGTTTTTTTTAAAGTATCATAATTATTTTTTTAATATTCTTTTTTTTCTAGTTAATTATGGCTAAAAGAGTATCTATAGAATAATTTAAGAAAAATTGATAAATATAAAAAATATGTGTTGTATTTAGGGTAAAAACTAACTTAACAATTAGGTTTTATATTAAATACAGGAAAAATATAAAGTTTTGGGAGGTTATTGTTGTGATCAAGAAGAATTTAATAGAGGCATGAACATAGGATGGCAGTGAATGAGATAATAGCAGTATTCTGGTGGAAGCAAACCATAGATGTGATAGTTGGTCTAGTTAATAAAGTCCCGTAACTTTTAATTTTTAAAATCGTGAGTTTGAATCTTGTTACTGGTATGTGAATCTTGTTAGTAGATGATTTATAAATATTTTGGTAACTTTTTTCAGCCTATAAAAACCTGTCTGGCTTTGGTGATTTTCTGGATTCAACTTACTCAAATTTTTTTGTACGAAGAAAACGGCAATGTGGTTTGGTTGGAGAGTGAAAAGAAGGGGGTTAGAATTGATCATGAAGAACGACAATTAAGGGGATTCATACTAAATGCATGCACAAAATGGAAGGTGATGTGATCTCCAGAGAAGAAAAAGTTGGAAAAGATGTTTCCATAGCGTGCATGTGGGGTGGGGTGCATCACTAGATATATTGGCAAACGAAAAAGAAAGAACTGGTTCGTTTTGGTCTATGTTATGACGTGATTCACAGTGCATGTATGTATAAATTAATGTCAATCTTTTGAGGGCTGAGTGGTGAGCATGTGCATGGGAAAATTACTTTATGATTTGCCAAATCAAAATCAAGTGGAACATGTGGCTTCCATGGGTTTTCTGCAGTGGATTGGACGCAAGATAAATATAAGGCTTCTGTTCTGTTCCTCTCGTCCTTCTAACGAAGGATCCTCTAGTTTGGATGCATACGTGACCAAATCCCAAATCCGTAAGCAACAATGTGCACCTAATTGGTAGTATAAAATCTCTATTTGGAAGAAATTAATGCATAACAAAAAAAAAATTATGATAATTTATACCCTGCTGGTCCTACACGGATAAAAGATAGGGTCTAAAAGCATTGTATGGTCTGTTACGTAAGGCATTTTAGATTACAAATGAAGCATTTTTCTTTTTTGGGAAAGTTTACCCTTCTCTCCCCTTGATTAAAATAGAGAGAGATGAATGGAATGTGAAGGAAAGGGGTGGAAATTAATAAAACACGATATATTATTTATAAATTGTCATCAATGTCTTTGTTTTTGAAAGTAAGAGGAATGATTTGCGTTTCCTAGGGAAAAGGAAGCATGGGAGTTGGGGGATGCATATCCTAGGAAGTGGAGAAAATCTTTGGTGTGCCAAAGAAAGATATGAGGGCGAAACAAAGGTAGAATAAATCAGACCAACAGGTGGGCCCCACATAACTGATAACGTCCATTCTCTTCTCCTCACTCTCCATTACATCCCGTCTTCGTCTTCAATTTTTCTTTTTCCAAGTTTTTTTGACCTGATTTCATTTTTCAATTTAAGAAGAATAGTTTGATGCTACGAGTTATAAAATTAAATCGATGACTTTTTACTTATGAAAGAAATTCATGTCATTGCATTGTAAGTTTATTAAATGCAATTCACAATTTTACGTATGATATTTAAAATAAAATTTATTTTGTAACGTAAACCGTACTACACCGTAAAACTACAAACTAAATGATTTGTGTAGATAAGTCACACACTAAACACATGCCTGCTCCTTCAATTTCTTGCGTTTTCTTTCCCAATACACAGAAACGCGTACATATCTTTAGTGAAATATGGTCTACTGTAAAAGGATTGAAGCTATATATTCTTTCGAAAAATCCTTTGTCCTTGTATTTTAAATTGAAGTATAGCTCAAGTGATATCAATCAAAGACGATGGCAGAATCATTGCGGGGTTGGAAATACGAGTGAAGTTTGGTATAAAAAGGGGAGGGGTGGATCCCATGCATGTTGATTATTTAGTTAGAGGATCTCAAAACCGGGCAAGTACATCATTATATTATAATATAAATAAAGCTAAAGCTGGGCGGGCTAACGTTTCTGGGTAAAGCTGGGAGCGACACATGCAATGGCGGAAGAATCCAGTGTCTGGCTTTCCCGCCACATTCTAACGCAACGTGATTTGATGTCTCTGCGACTCCCACGCTCTGCTTTTTCATTTCTATGGCTCAGCCAAAGCAGGTTTTATAAGTATTCAGAAAGAAGAAAACTTCAGCATGATGATGGACCCCAGTGGTGGGCCCACCAAAGGAGGGGACACTTATGACCAGTACTTCGAGACCAGTCTCTTGGTTGGGTTAAGTCATAATTGGTACAGGGACAATGTTTCGTGGACTCCATTTGTTTTTGCTGCCACGGGATGCTGATCTTGATCATTATTGTTATCTCTGGTTGGCTGGACCTTTCGGTAATTTCGTCGGCCCATCCGCTTTGTGTCGGTTAAAAAGCCTCTGAATTGGCGAGCTTCTATTGGTTCTACAGTACAATGATTCCTGTCATGCCAGAACACCATTCACGTTCCCCCACGTGGCTATTATGGCGTGCAATTCCATTTCTAGCCACGCCTTTTAATTTTACTTTTTAACCCCCTTATCCCACAAATCTAGCCTTTACAAAACGCACAACGGATGGATTTCTTGAGGGTGAAGGAAATTGTCCCTCTTCACACCTCAGCTGATGAAATTAAATTAAGATCGTGAGTTTAGGACGAACTATGGACGGACACATTCAATTAATAGTCGGGTGTTTGGAGCCACCTGTCACCGTACCCTTTGACTATCACGAATGGGGACGGCTTTTGTGGAAGCTTCTCTTAACATAACACTGTATCTACACGGTTCCTTAATTATGAGACCTTTATTTATAATCTTATAACGAGGACATGAGATAGTAATTATTAATATTAATTTCGTTATGGGAATTTGGTAGGCTTAAGAAGCCACCACCCTGAAATTGGTTTGTTGGGCATATCATAGCAAGGCACTTGACTACTTGAGGAATGAGGCATCTGCAAACAACGAAGTTTTATGTGAATAAAAAAATAATAGAAAGAAAGAAACCTCCCAACCTAGCGACCTAAACCTTTTTTTTTCTCTCCCTTTAAATCAACGGAATATTTGAGGTTACAAGTAGAATAAGGCTTTTGACAGTAACCTATGCAAATGGATAATTGAAAATTAAAGTTTTGTAGGTCAGGCCGGTGCCTCAAAACAAAGGAAGGAGTTAGATCTGGACCCGCATAAACCGGTCAAACCGGCCCGCTTTCTCAAAACTGCCCGTTTGGCGTTTAGGCGTGCCTTCTTTGGATAAGAAACAAATGAATAGCGTTTCAAAGTTCGGCTTCCTTTTCCCCACTTTTTCTGGGCATCACTTCCCTCTTATTATGTATTAGTTAAAAGTATCTCTTTTTTGTACAAGGGTGTCAGCTCAGCAAGTGAATACCAAATTTGGGAGCGTGAGGTTTTTATAATTTTTTTCAGGAAAATCATTTTGACAAATGTGCCTTCATGGAGTCTGAAGATGATGAATGGACAACCAAACCATATGGGCTTAACCCATTTGTAGAGGAGAAGTGAAGTGCTCAATCGTTTCACTTTTCTCTTGGCATAAAGGGCATACGAGGTTTAGCGCACATTTTCTAATGTAAAATGCATTTAGGTTATATATTTTAAAACGCATCATGGCATACTACTGGATTGAGATGTGAAAAGAAACCAAAATTGGTTGATTTTTTTGTGCTGGGGGCGTGGAGGCCAGGCCAGCAAGAGAAAACGATGGCACCTCAAATTTCTGCCCCACCTACGACTAAGGTTTAGGAATTTGGAGCCTCCCTGCTCCTTCCTTGTTTTCTGATATATAATTGTTGTACAGTTCTCAGTACAGTCGCTTGTTTCCTTGATTGTTGCCACTATATCAAACGCCATTTTCATAAGGGCTATAAAACTTCATCTCGTGACCATACGTGCAGTTCATCAATCGACAAGAGATAGATAAAAAGCCACGAATCACTCATATCAAACAAGTTATATCCCCATGAACTCGAATTCTCTCTCTGAGGACTTAAAATGTAGGTAGAGGGTTAACAAAAAGATCTATCTGCATTATTAATTACACGTATCATTATTATATCCATGCAAATTGTAAGCAGAGATGTGTGCAGTGTGTGTATATATATATGGTATACTTGAGGGAGTATTATTTGTTAACTGTTGGGCATCATGAGATTGTTTCACGTACAAGACCTAAAATTCACAAATATTCTAAGCAATTTGACCTATATAAATATATAAAAGGATGGATCAAATTATGGTCACGAGTATCAATATAATCAAACTTAGTGTATGTTACGTGCTTTGAGTAAATTTATATATGGATTGGTTTTTATATATCGATCAAGTTCTTTGTCAGATTAAAACTTCTTGCTATAAAGCCCACCTTAATTTGAGATTATTTCGAAGGTCTCCATCAATGTAGCAAAGAGCTAAAATATATACGACGTACATTTCACCGTTACTATTTGATATTGCACTTCATAAACCATGCAATATAATTAACTTTACGACCAAGCTCAAAAAAAAAAAAAAAAACTTTACGACGTACCTAATTAATGGCGAACTGATGCAAAAGAGTACCGCATTATATAGTCTAAGCTACTAGCCCTAGGCTCTTGAATCTTGGTGTGTGCTCACCCCGAGGCGACCACTACCATAAATAGTATTACGACTGTACCAAAAAAAAAAAAAGGACATTATCAAAGGAGTTACGTAGGATTTACCAAAAACTAAAACTAGATTATGTCTTTAATATAAAAGTTAGTTAACTAATTTTAATAGATTAAAAAAATTAATTAAATTAGTTATTTATAATAAATAGATTGTTTTTTTAAAATATCCCTGCTAATCAAAATGTACTGGCTACAACAACTATTATTACAAGGACTACCTTAAAAAAAGATGTATAAATATGAGAGACAGAGTAAATTGGTATCTTATATTTAGGATCAAGATAAAAGTCAAATAAACTCTTATACTTAATTATAAGACCCAGGAGGGAGATAGTATTACTCCAATTGAAGTGTCCTAAACTATCTTAAGAAGTATCTTGATGTGAGAGAATAGTTGTTTATAATTAGGAGGCTTAGCGAGAAAAAAAGAGCTCAAGTTTGGCAAATGATGATCAAATGGAGGAGAGAGATGTTAGAGCTTAGTACTCAAAAACAAGTAGAAAAGGTCAAGCGTGAAGGAACAGCCAGCGTACGCATGACGCGTGTAGAAAATTATCCGCATTGTGAAAGGTTTGAAAATTGGAAGCCAAAACAGTAAAGTGGAGGGCTATGTACGCTACGCACACAATGGAAAATTGGAAATTTCTTCGAAGGAAAGCGGATTTAGCTGTGTGGAATCTATAGTACAATAATGCATGTATGCACAGTAGTCTAACTGCGAACGCTATTTTTCCCACTTGGTTTCTGGTTTCCAGATACCGAAGGTGAGCCACAGATCCATTGTCCTGCTCATGGATGCCTGAATTATTATAGCACTTTTGCATAGAAATTAATTACAATCAATCAACTTCAACTCTTTCGAAAGAACCCAAGATTAATTCTTGGAATTATTGAACGATGAAGAACAGCAGAAGTTGAGCAAACCCAAATAAAAGTGAACAATCTGATCGATCTCCCTCTCTTCTACACAATTAAACCCAATATATATCTAAGTCCACCCACCTAGCTAGCTAGGCTAAATCAAACCTTAAAAAGAACACAAAAATGGAACAAATATTAGATGCAGTTACTCATATAAATCCCCCACCCCGACCTAGTTTAATCACAATACATAAGAAAGTAAAGAAGCAAAAGACAAGTCTCTTACATGAAAGACGTACATATGTACATTGCAAAGACCAGCCTACTGATCAACTATGGAGAAGAAGTTGCACCAAAAAGAAGGATGTTCCACTTTCGATCGATATCTCTCCATGGGGAATACTCTAACGATGAGAGAGAAGAGGATCCGAGGTTCCTCTCAGAGCAATGTAATCAGTGTTCTCAAACCTTTGACGCATAAAACAATAGGCTGAAGCGTGAGTACTATTTGCAGCTGACATGATCGCTCCGATCCAAAACTCCTCTTATCTTTAGCTACACATATATGTATATTTCTCCATCTTTCACCCAACCCCTTTTTGACCCAAAAGAGAAAAGTAGTGTATTGAACAAAAGAGACCTAATTAGCAGATAGGGCTATAAAGAAAAGGACCGAAGCATGACTAACTGAAACGAGGGGGGAGAGAGAGAGAAAGAGACCGAGAGATTGCTGTTTTTACTCGATCATAGAAGCGACTGAAGGACCAACATTATTTGTCTGATCATTCCAATAATAAGGTGAGTAGTAATCGAACAAGCTCCCATGCTCAGTGATCTGGTTGGGTCTTTCTTCTTCGACTTTCACCTCTTCTAGTGGGTCTAAGCCCTGGAAAGTGCAGGTGCCTAGAACATCATCCTTCACACCTCCATTGATGAACTTCTGTTGCTGCAGATTAGTACTAGGGCTTAGGAGGGAGGATATGGCAGTTGAAGAACTACCGAAGATCGAATTACCAAAGACGGAATTGTAATTCGAAAAAAGTGAATCGTTTAAAGTGTACGCAGAGGAAAATCCCAATCCCAGGGCATTCAGATGAGGCTGAAGATGATCGTACCCAGAATTGAACCTTGGAAATGGAAGATTCATATCAGAATTAGAGTTACGAGGCAACCCATAAAACAGAGGATTGACATGATTATCGATGTGGGGTTGAGAAGGAGGGTTTGAATTAGCAGCAGTAGGAGAAGAAGAAGACGAAGAAGAAGGAGTTTGATCAGAAGCAGAAGGTGTTTGGCGCTTCACGCGCTTGTTCTTCCTGCACCCACCTCCTACAGGAACATTTCTCAGAGTGCCTCCTCTGGTCCAATATCGCTTGCAAGATTTGCAGAAGTGCCTTGGCTGAGACAAGCTGTAGTTGTTGTAGTAGCAGAACTTAGTGTTGGTTGAATCACAACGAGGACAATTGAGAGATTGTTGCTGCTGCTGAAGCTCCTGACCTGAAGGTTGCTCCATTGTCGTCATCCCACCGGAACCCATCGACGAGATCTTTTGATCGCCTGTCTGAAAACAAGAAAAGAGAAAAAGGTTGACGGTGGCGTTGTGGGGTAAAATAAGAAGAATGTTGTGCACAGATATTCGTTTCCAAACGCTAAGCAACAAAACTGAGGTGGTCGTGTATTTGTGTAATAATTGAGACTGACATACGAGAGAGAGAGGGGGGGGGGAGGGAGACATGAACCTGTGGCCATTCGTTATTCGTCGGGGGGATGACCACCATTTTCTCACAGTTACCCAACATTGAAACAGATAGTAAACAGACAAAGAAAATAGAGCGAGGATTTGGAATGGCGTGAGTGAATTGTGGACGAATGGAGGAAACGATGAGGGAGAGATAATGGAGGACGGTAGCGACTTAACATTATAAGACGAACATATATTTAATTATGTAAGCAATCAGATGCATAGTTTCACGTGATGGGTCTGGTCTAAAACCGAATTAGGATTAGTATTTTATGATAATGGGGGTTAGAATAATGGGAAGGAATATAAGACAGACATTCGAAATCCAAGAAGAGGACAGGGAGGTAAAGCAGAATGGGAGGTGAATCTTGAGTGGTTCAAGAAAGAAAAGAGAAACCTTGATTTGTGAGGAGACTATTAGCCCCGCTCCCAACACTACGTAACACTCTTGGCACGCAGAGAGAGAGAGAGAGAGAGAGAGAGAGAGAGATGCATTCAGAAGTACCCAAAATAATGCATTCTACAGGGCAAATCTCACTTCCATGATTTTTAATCAGTCTAGTGTTTTTAACGGTCTGAATATTTGATCAAACATTTGTGGGTAATGAGCGAAGCACATAATTAGTAAATTAAGCAAGAAAAAGAAAATCTTGCATGGCGAGCTGGAAGTTCCAAACTAAGGGGACAAAAAGCACCATGTAACGTAGAGATTTGCAGGAATTTGAACAATATGGAAGTTAACACCTTTTCCACTTTGGTTGAGTAGTAAATCAATAAAAGGGGGAGACGCTGCTAATGATATAATTTATTTGTATCTTATGGTTGGATAATTCAGGGCTGAATAGTCTATCTATAAACAAATGGCTTTTCTTGCTTGTGGATGTAGGTCATAATATTGACCAGGTTATTTCCTGTCCTTTCATATTTATTGCTCTTCTTTTTCGTTTTCCATTCAGTGTTAATGTTGGCACAACAAGTGGCGTTTGAGTGTGAGCCTTGATTTTGATCCCAAGGACAAAATCGAGGATTCGTTTGACGATCTGGATATACAGGCCTGGACCGCAAGCAATTTTCTCAAGTGGTGCCTACTCTCTTGTTGATGAGCGTCATGGGATCTAATAAGTGATGCCTATCCAGAAGAAGATAAAACTTTGACGGTGAAAAGTTTTGTGCTTTACTTACTCTCACCTCATATGGGATGCTTACCTAGAGAATTTCGTTGTTGATGTACTTTTCTCGTCATCAAACACAATAAACCGTTAACGGGGTATCAGAAGGTTAAGAGCGAGAGTCCTGAGGTTGCAGAACCATGTGGTGGGCAGCTCAGCTTCTAAGGAAAAAAGAATAAAAGAAGAGTAAAGCAAAGCAGAGATAAGGGAACAATTGGATTTTGTAGACTCCCAAGGGATCTCCTCCTCCGCCTTACTTCCCCATCATTATTCTCAAGTTCAGACCTGTTTCTCTGTTTTCAACCTTGATAATTGAATTCGTCTGATTATAATATTACAGTCATTAGGACGCAACACTAAACAATTCACTACTATTTTTTTGTACTAGGCGGGTGAATAAAGTGAAGTGGGTTTGGCTTCTTTTACTATTATCTTCACTGATTTAGTCATTATGGGTCATTATTTAAGCTACAGCTTAATGTCTGTGAAAACGAAGTTAAACCCACCTGATCGAGTGAACGTTATGGGTCATTTTACTCTGCCTTATCACAAAATTTCTTGGGGTTTGAGTGGTAATACCGATGTGTTTGTTACAGGAAACAAGCAAGAGAGAGTATGGAGGAAGTGAGTCTACCTAGGGAGTGACATGGGTTAATTTAGTGACGCAGGTGGGTGGGAGGTGGTGATGGGGCCAACAACCCACACCCAGCCACTCAGGACCCCACCACCACGGTCCACCGAACAAGAAATTCCAGTTTGGCAAGCATGAAAGAAACCCAACGTGCACGTTAAAGCCTAAAGGGAAGCCTGTAAATCACACACAAACAGAGAGAGAGAGAGAGGGGGGGGGTTGAAGCTTGGGGGACCACCAAGAAATCCAAATCATAAACAGTGAGCAGACAAAGATCTCACTCTCCATTAGATAATTCATTTAACTTTGATTATGGCCACAGCTGTAAACACCCATGTGTTTGCAGAAGGAAATGACTCTGAAGTCCTAATTATCTGTCACTTGCTTTTCAGGAACAAGGATAAATCTGACTATTTCCTTTCCATAATGGTGATGATGGTTCTGTATAAGGGTGCTCAAGTCACTGTTCTTCATTTCATAATTATCACTGTGCACCATTTTTTTATGTGGGAATGAATGCTAAATGTTTGATGATTTGTCCAAAAGAACGTGAATGGATTTTTGCGGACACAATATATTCCATATGGTGGACTTATACATCGCGTACCTCCTGTACTTATGCAGGGACGGTGATGGCTGTCTTATAGTCCAAAAATATTAGACCACGAGAGGGGAACACATGCTTTGGTTCATGATGACATAATTGGCAATATTGACGGTTCCAAAAGATGATTCTGAGCTGTGCTTCTCATAACCATTATTTAACGCATTGACAACTTTGGTCGGTTTTAATTAAATGTCAGATAATTCATAGACCATATGATTGCTTTGAATACCTTCAAAGGTTAAAGTAGGTAATTCACTATGACTTCAGTATAAATGGAATGATCACTCCTGTTTCCTTGAGAAAACATTATCTGTGAACCACGAAAGTCTTGATCTTATCCAATATAGCTGCCAATAATGATCGACAACAAAAAGGGTAGAGAGTTTGTAAATTACAAGTTACACCCATTACTGTTTCTCATCTTGGTCTTGTTTTAAGTTTATGCAGAATATTCTGAGGCATGTTTTATATATGTGTGTTGCTTTCAGATCACCATCATAACATGACAGGGGTTAGGAACCTTGTTCCACGGGTTTGATTTTCAAATTAAGATAGTTTATTAGTGAAAATTATCAAATTGGCTTATCTTTTTGTATCCTTATTTTATGTGCCTGAGCCACATGGCAATATAAAAATGGACCACTGGATCATAGTGGACAGGTAGCAACAACAGTGACAAGTCATACCTGGGGTTAGGACCATAGGCAGCAAGCAGTAAGCATAGAAAACTCCAGTAAGGAACTAGTCATACACGGTCTTTTAATACCGAATCTATCATAAATATTAAGTCACTTGTGGTTTGGACTCTTGTCTATGGAATTTTCAAAATTTTCAATACTGTGGGACTTGAGAATGTTGTGGAGGGATTATTCTACAGTATTTTAATACCAATATGCCCTAAGAACTATAATTCAATCTCCTCCTTTTTTCCTTGGAATGTGAAAGAGGGTAGAGGGGGAGTCCAGAGGTGATATAGATCTCAAGATTATTTATCTAGTGGCAGGAATCAATTTAGTTTGTGATTCTTCCAGCTTGACAATGACACTAAAAATAATTGGTATACTATTATACTAAGTTAAGGAAATGATAAAAAAGAGAAGGAAACGTGGTGGCGGCAAGAAGCGTCTGTGTTAGTCTCACAAGCTACAGCTCATATGTGCAAATTAATATGAAATTCAGTTTTTCTTTTTATAATGTGATTTAAGATCCATAAATTCTGAATGATGATGATGCTTTCATAATTGTGCTTATTTTATATTGATTTGCTTACTCACATTCCCTTCATTTGTAGTCTTCTTGTTGTCCATCTTTGCACAGTGGCTGCAGAGCATGAGCACGATGTGTGGCTGGAAAGCAATAATCAATCAGAGAGTATGATGAATATTTTTAAACATTGAGCTGACTATGGACCCTGATTGGGATTTTCAAGGAAACTGAATCGAGGTAGGTCCACAACCCTTGAGCAACAAGGTTCCATAGAAAATCCAAAAGTCTTGATAGAGTGTAATAAGCACACATATCTAAAACAGTATTTAATTACCCTCAATCAATCAGGTTTTGTGGTTTAGCTATTTTCTTAATTACGTCTACTATTAGATGGAATATATCTTTGTTATTTAGCTCAACTGACAATTTCCCCACTGCACTGGATAATCCTCACACATGTAAGCTTAGCATTGGGCCACAATGGCTAAGGAACCGGCCAAAGAAGGAAATTGAGATGATGAGACCGAATGGACTGATTTGAAGCAAAAACTGTCCTGGTGTTGAATTATTGAGTATTGACTATAGAATTTTGTTTTTGGAAAATCGGGCTGAAATTTCCAGGACTATACTTGATGTTCCATAAGCCAAATCGAGGATTCGCCACAGAGATTATGCATATCTGCTGAAAATAATTAAAATTACAAAGCCAAATCAATTATGATGAAATATTGACTAAACTAGAAGTTCTAGATCACAAAATGCCCAACGGCACATATGGTATGGTAATACCACTGAAGCAACCAGAAGCTGATAATCTGATTCTGTTCGTTGTTATTTGCAATTAAAATCCTTTGATTGTCACAACCAATTAAAACAAGCATCAGTGAAGTGTCAGATTTTGCACAGTGACACTCATGCTTCCAAAACTTAGTCATGCTGAATTACCTTTAGCCTACCTCAACCCAGGATAATTATCCAGCCTCTCAAATAGTGTAACTTTCTTTCTCTTGCTTCATGTCAATGCTAGCAAGGGACTGGGTATGAATATGGGGGTGTTGGCACGATTAGACTGGTATGAACTTAGTTTCTTTTCAGATACACCTGAAATTTAGATGGGGAGAGAAAGAAAGAAGGGATTGGTAGGGCTTATCAGAACATTTATCACTATTTTTCTCTGCACTTGTTTAGTTTTAGTGTGGAGAAAATCCTCTTCTTGTCAGTACTACATCCAAAGCTTCCACTTTCTTTGCATACATCCATAAGGTATTCATTTATTCAAACATTGCAAGTGGCTGAATAGAATAATTATGGCCATGTTCTGTTAATTATGTTGATGGTGACTGAAAAGAGTCAATATAGAGCTATTCCATGATAGTTAACACGAGAGAATCCAAGAGATTCTCAGTGAAACTGTCTCACATAATTTCTGGTTTTTAGTGCAGACATAGCAAGCAGTAGGGATTGACTTGAGAGTCAGGTGCCAACTTATGTAATAAGGAAAACAACCTGTCAAATCATTTGATAAGGATAGTGATGGGAATGGTGTTTGTCTGGTTTGCTATTCCAATGAAAGAATAACAGTTGAATAGAATCCCCCCCCCCCCACCCCCACCCCAAACTGTATGATATCAGGTAGCCTCCCACAACAATTTTATATAATGAACCAAACAGCATGGTGACACTTGGGCTCTAAAATTGGATAAACAATGGAGGATGAGGTTGGCAACCTCAAGGAAACCCTTTAATATATTTTTTTTTTGTGTGCTTAGCTTTCAAGAAATGACGGGTGAATGTTGGGCCAATAATATAGTCAGGTAATGAAAGGGTTTTTTTTTTTTAAATATTATTGTGTGTAACTGATTAGTGTCAATAAAATATGTGTGTGTATATGGAGCCACATATTTAATTTAGAGAAAAGCCATTAATCAAGCCATGTTAAGCGACCCAGAGGGCCATATTATTTATCTCAGTGCCTAATGGGGTCCCCTGAGTCTGCATCCATTCATTAAACATCACCTAACTTATTTTATTTCGCCGAAGCATGGCCTACTAGATTAGATTGAAGATGACTTCTTCCCCGGATAGAATATTTAACAAAAAATTATCAATATTTTAAGAGGGTTTCTCTCCATATTTATGTACGATAAAAAAAGGAGGAAGACGAAGACTCGTTTAGATCTTCTATGTTGATAATAATCTAGTGAATATAGTACATTCATAGAGAATAAAGATAGCGAGAGAAAAAATAAAGTTACAGGATCACATCTTTTTGCGTCATTGTCTCTAAATAAATGAATAACGACGTTTTTATACGAGGATGAAATTTCAAATCAGGCATTCTAGCCTATAATCCGAGTACAGCTCAACGTGAGAGTAAAAATTTATTTTGGTCTGTCAAAGATAGAGCCATTTCTAAGTTAGCACTTTCTAAATAATATTTCTCAATTTTTTTTTGCTAAAACATAGATATCTTTCTATTGGAGGTAATCCTATTCAAAACATTGTCAGGTGCTAAATGTGGACACTTCTCCCAACAGAGATTCGAACCTTGGTTTGTCACGTTGTGAAGGACTAGCCCCTTCCGCTAGACCCATCCCCATTGGTAATATTTCTCAATTTAATTAAATAGTAATTAACAAATAAAATTGTTATAAACAGCGTCCTTCTATCAAATAACCTCTTATTTCGTTTCGTTTCTCATGGATTGATAAAAATATGTTGTTATCGTTATTATCAGTCTTATTTGTGAAAGACTAAATTAAGAAATACATTTATGAAGAATGAAGTTAAATAATACTGTGAGGGACCAGATTAATATAAAATGCCCGAGAGATTGAATAAATAAATATTAGTTCATTTGCGATTGCGAGGGACAAAAATAAAGTTCTGTCCGTGCATAATTATATATAAATAAATTAATTATTTGTGATGGGCTGGGCCAAGGCTCTCTTCATGGGTCTTATGTTGGGTCTTGACAGATTTACTTTATTAATTTGACCTTGAAAATATTGGGCTTCAACTAATACGATTTTGTTTTAGCCATTTTGGGCCAGCAAAGTCCGGCTTCATCTCACATGGATTTAAACAGTTCAAATCTCATTATCGATATAAGAACCTTGTTGGTGAATAATCTGTAAGTATCTTCATAAGTACTTTTTGATCTTGCAGGCTTGCCTTAGCCCTGGTGAGTTCTAAGGATCCAACTCAACTAAATTTTTTTGTATAAACAGGAAAGACAACATCAACAATCAAACAAAAATTTGGCCCAGAAAAAAAAATCAAACAAAAAATATGACAACGTTAGCTAACAGTAACACTAACAGCATGAATATACGTTAACATATAAGTACATCAAATAAATTAAGAGAAGACTGAAAAAACATATAAAGATAGGTTCACGCACTATTATATTCATTTATGTGACTCTCTCAATACATGAAATGATGTTGCTGTTATCATACCTAATACCATCTTCTATCCTTAATATGAGGTAGAGCCGGTAACCCACCACCTTGGCAAAAAGTAGTGGGTTGGCTTGATGATAATCAGGCTCATTTTAAAATCGATTTTGAGTCTGTAACTGTCAAGATCAAACCTGTGGCAGGCTAACTTACAGTGTTGGCTAGCCAATCCATTTTGTTTATTTTTGTTTTAATTTTTCCTCTCTTGCAAAACACAGTGTCTCCTCAATATTGAATGATGGATCATGGTTGACTATTTGATTGTGATATCATATTTGTGTTGTTGATTTGGATTTGTTATGTTTCAATCTTGGAGGCATGATTAATAATTTAGGATGTATATATTTAATAATTTGGGATGTTTGAATTTCATATTTTATTTATGATAATTTCTATTTGGATGTCTCATTTTACGTATTTAGGAATTGGAATATATTTGATTAAAAGAAAAAAAAAAGATAAAAAAACTAAAAAGATAATTTAAAAAAAAGTGGTGGCTCACCAACCTACCATGACAGGCTAGGTTAGTAAAATACTAGCGCTCTAGAGGTCAGTCCTTGGGCCCATTATAGGCTAGCCCATAACTGACAGGCTAGTTCATATTACCACCTCTATATATAAGGTTTTTAGACCTCGTTAAGAACTAGGTCTTTGAGGGCACAGATAAAATGACAAAAATGCCCATTTTATTGAAAGAAAAACATAGAAGAGAGCAAAATTCAAGGAAGGCATGGGCGACGACAAAGATTGAAACCCTTAATGAAGGCATAGAAGAAGATAAGGCAGACATTGTTGTGAACAATTTATTATAAACCCCAGCATATGTAACATGCCATCTAAAATATTGAATGCATCCGCCTTCCTTATAGTAGTATTCCGTCTTAGGGCTCGATGGACCTTTTCTTTTTTACTCGTCACTAAAGTTTTCTTTCACATGTGTGTATAGTAATAGATATGCCTCTCACTCAAAATACAGCTCTTTTGAATATATATATATATATATATGCATTTTGCCTATCTAATACTATCATCATCACCACTTGTATAGAGCCTACAATTTCTTTCAAATTATGTATAAACCATGTCCATTAGTTTTCCCACTAACAATGACATATGCACCAAGTAAGAGCTTATTCCATCATGCACTAATGTAGATAACCTGGGAAATGTATTGTTAGTAGATGCTTAGGCTGCATTTGGTGGAAAGCATTGAAAATTACAGATAGGGATTGGGATTGAGAAAATTTATTAAAAAAATATTTAGTATAAAAGATGGCTTGTTATATGGGATTAGCCAAATCCATCTATGTGGGATTGGGGAATACCAGGGAGACATGTGGTATTCCCTAATCTCACCTCTATGAGTTTATCTAATCCCATGTAACAAGCAATTACTCATACTAAATATTATTTTAATGATTTTTTTAATTGCAATCACAATTCCAATCCTTATCTCTTATTTTCAATGCTTCGTACTAAACGGAATCTTAATTTCTATTTTGCCACCATTTTGAGTATGCTTTCATCAGTCTTTTGCAAAATTAAGGAGTCAACATGTATGCACTAGTCCAGTGTTCCTTGTACTAATGACACTTAATAAAATTAACGATCAAATTGAAATCATGTGTAAAATTATAAGAGTAGAAATACACTTTTATCTTTATTTTAACTAGTTTTAAAAAAAACAGAAAAATAGAAAGAAATATTGTGAAGGCATTAGTAAGTTGTTCAACTTCAACCACAAAAAATAAGAGGACATAAAACTGAGGAAGCAGAACTGATTCTTTGAATTACCACCTTTTAAAATTGTCAATTTATACGCGAGGAAACAATCCCAACAGAAGGAGGGGGGTGGAAAGAACAAATATTTATTGTAGGCTTTTGGAATACATCCATATAGGTAGAGGGGGAAAAGTTGAAAAAGAGAAAGAAACAACACCTTTGTCATATTCATCAAGGACATCTGTGAGAATGACTTGGGTAGAATCTGATATCCTTTTCAATAAAAATTCTTGCAACTTACATTAAAAGCAAAAAAATAATGAAGGAATCATGTAATATATATCTTTCCCTACCTACACCAGAAAACACCGTATATATATTCTGAAAGCAATATCTTTGATCGCTATGTGAACTTTAAAAGCTTCTAAATCTTTATAGATCTCAAGTGCAGGAATATAAGGACAATTGTAGATGGAATGCATGAGGCATTTTTTCTTTTGACAAAAAAAAAAAAAGAACTATGACAAAGTCATACAAAAAAATAAATCAGCAGCATACCAAAGTGCACTAGGTACTTCTACCATCTCTTCTGTCTGATCCATCTCTTTCACTACGCGTAGATGTAGGATTGCAAATATAGTACTCCCTCCAATTCCTAATATAGCAGTTAGAAAACTAATTTACAAAAAGTAAGAAAATTAACTAAATTAGTTATTTTAAAAAATGCATGTTGATTTTTCTAAAATGTTGTTTTTAATCATTGGAATTTTAAATTGATGTAAATCCCTTTAATATATACAATCAATAATGATACATCATAAAGTTAAGACATAAAATAAGTTTAGGTTTTATATTTAATATCAAAATAGACATATATGCTCGGAAATATATTTGATCATCAATAACGTTACAAGCCCATTTGACAATTTAAATTAGCACATTCAATCCATTCTCCTTCTGAGAAATGTGCAATGCATTGGCTTGAGGGCTTCCACTTGTGTTTAAATTAAATTTAATTAATTAGATTTTTGCAATATTATCTTCAGTGTGGACGAACATATTCTGAGTCAATTCTATTCTCCAACTCACTGCGAAGCAACAAACCAGACGCAATATCATGTCCCTTTTTCATTTGATTCTCTTGGCCTTCTTCATTTGTTGCCTGCCATTCTTGTGTACGTCACTGTGGGGCGAAGTCTCATGTCACCACATTATCTTTTTCTTTTGGGTCATATCTCCAGAACAACATTTAAATGTTCCATTTAGAACCCAACATTGAAAAAGAAAATACTTCAGGTAGATTTAATCAATATATGTGCGTCAATATTTACGTGTGTGTGTATATACATACATATATATATATATATCTTTGTGGCTGTTATTTTCTTGTCCATTATTATATTTTTGAACTGTTGCTATATAGAGTAATTTTTATAATATTTTCATGTCCGACAGATACGAATACCTTTTTTCCTTGACGTGTTGTGACCAATTAGTGCCCTTATAAATAATAACCATGAAAACCATGCATGAGAGACGCTTTACAAATTGAGACCCTATTGAGCTGGATCAATATAATCTCATTTCTCAGGAAATCGAAATTTGATGATATAAAAACATACCATATCCTCTTTGATTAGTTGAAAAATCTTAAAATATAATATTCTGAAACATCAACAATAATGTTCCTCCAAACTCAGGGTCGCTCACCCTCCTCAATATCCAAAATGATATAGCAGTAGCATAAAACAAACACAGAATGTTTAATTTACACAAGTGAATCTGCAAGAGCAAGTTTTTTGTTTGAAGTATTAATTATAACCCCATATATTATATATATATTTATATCAAAACATGAAAGATGGAAATTAATTTGAATTGTGTGACGCAGTAGTCGGTGATGAGAAAGGGTATTAAATACATGGAACAAACATGTACAACTGGGGACCAATTTATAAAAACAGCAATGGCCAAAGGTGGTCCTATATATATAGCCATCATTAATGGAGTTTAATATAATGAGTTCATTTAGCTATAGTTTTACTGTTTTTCCTCTCACAAGAGGCATAACTCATTCGTGTCTTCAATATCGAAAATGGTTATTTTCAGAATCGTTAATTATCGACATAGGAATTTTTTTTAACTTATTATTGATCTGCTTAGAATTTAAGAATTAAGTTTAGAAAACATTTTCCTTTTTTAAAAAAATACTAAATTATAATTTTGATCCCGTATAATTTCAATCAGTGTCAAAAAAATTTCTTACTTACCCAACCAATTAGTGTTAAAAGTTATTAAAAGAAATTATTATTTTCTCCACCAATTCTCTAATATTTTACGAAACAATGCAAGATATGTTTGATATTACGTTAATTTGAAACATTAGGTGAATATTAAGACTAAAATTTTAATCAGATAGAAAAAGTAGTATAGAAGAATGATAACATGGGATTCGGATTCGTGCTATCATAAATTAATTGCATATAGCATAAAACGAAAAGAAATAAAAAAAATGTTGTCAAAAGAGAAAGTGATACGGTTTCATTCTTTATGTAAACCATATCTATATTTTTGAAAATATAATAATTATATATTGTTTTTTGGGTGAAAACCATCTGATGTATATCAAATAAATTTGAGTCATGTTGAATATCAAATGAAGAGTTTTTTTTTTTGGGAAAACGACACATAAAACCGGAAAAATCACAATTTTAAATCAGGATTCGTTATAATATTTTAACAGATTTTGATAATAATTGACTTGTAACACATTTTTATAAAAATTTCTGCTTTAAAATTTTGTAATTTTTACGGTCATTTTTCACTATTTTTTCATTCAGAAAAGTAGGTAAGATTACAAGTAATATTAAACTTGTGAGTTTTTTTTTAAAAAAAATAAGTTAGCTTCACGTCACTAAGTTATAAGACCCAGACAACGACAACTTTACATATGTCATTTTTCTAGGTTTCACAAAACTTGAATGCATGGAATCACTGAGTCGACTCAGAAGAAGCAATGGGTAGATGAAAAGGTGTTTGACAAGAAGGTGAGAACAGGGACAGGTAGCTAGCTGGCAGCAAACAGATGATAGAAGAAGATATATGCAAGAGAGAGCATGCAATATCGTACGTGATGAAGAAGAGAGACAAAGGAAGGAGAGAGACTAGGGTCAAAAAGCTTTGTCAAATCAATTCATGCCTTCATGTATGGTATATATCTTCACCCTTCAATAATGCTCCTCTCTCAGGTCAAAAAAAAAAATAATGGCCCTCTCAATGGATCAATATCATGAAGAAGGAATCGTCCTCCACTCAATGGGGCCTCCCCTCCCCTCCCCCCCTCTCTCTCTCTTCATTTCTTTCCTTCTCCTTTGGATTTATGTGCTTCACATCTTCTCTCTTCCCTTCATCATCATTATCGTATGCATATTGCCCAAAAAGCTTATCTTCTTTACATGCTCTGTATCTTTTTCCTACATATATACTCCTCAGTGCGCCCATGTACGTACCCCAATTGGCTAAATGATAACAATGCTTTTGTTTAATTTTTACTTCTTTTGTCATGAATCAACGATGTCTTGTATATAGAAAATATAATATCATACCTACTGTTGACTTACACCCGAGTGATTCAACAATAGTGTAATTAGAATTCTTTTTGCTGGAAGGGATCGTGTAATTAGCATCATTATTATTGTCAAATTAAGTCGCATATATGCATAGACACACATGATTGTCGCTTTTACTGGTAATTAAGGAAAAAGAAATTGACGAAAAAATAGTTAGTTCATTTAAAAAAAAAGAAATATTTACTGTTTTTTCTTCAGGTTATTAAAGTTTTGAGCATGCAGGAGCATATATAGTGCGAATGGGGCATGCCTATATATGCTTTTTGTTTCTTTCTTTAAATATTTAATTACTTCCACGGTATAGCCGCCATAAGAGGTAAGAAAACAAGCCTTGTGGGTAAAATTTTTAATCTTGCTTTTCCTAATTTTGATGGTAACTAATGAGAGATGCCACGAAGGTAAACTAGCCGGAGGACCTAGCTAGAAATAAAAGCTATGGCAATTGACGGTTTAGGGGCCACAGACTTTCAAACAAAAGCGAATCAGATACATCCATGAATTCATTAATAATTCACAAATCACAACAGCTAGCTACCTTAATATATCTTATTTATAATAATCACGAAACTATACTGTGGGAAAAGTCCAAGCTTGAGGGCAAAGTCAAGTGTTCAGTTTTATTTGCAGTCTTCTCTCTGGGTCGTCTAGTACGATAACATACCAATCAAAAAGTAGGTTACGTCTTTAGTCTCTGGCCTTTCACTATTAACCCCTCGTGTTAGAAGTGGAAGCTAAGAGAGACCCCGTGGTCCTATCCCATTAATTCTTTTTCACTCTTTGTTGGAGAGAAGACTTAGATAAAGTTTATTTTTTTAAAAAAATATTCTGAACAAATCCGACTCTATACAGCATGCAGGTTATTTTTCTGAAGATAATTTATCATGTTATTGTTAAACAGTAATTAAGAAGATATGTATAAACTTTGCATCTAACCTTTCTTCTTTTCTATATATACTGAGCTAATGTGGCTCTTTTCCCCATATCTTTTCTGTGGGTGCTTGATATCCTTTCCTCACACACTAAACTTCCCTATATGGAAAGAAGCGGAGAGGGAAAGAGGAGCTCCAAGTACAAGGTGGAGGAGGAAGAGGAGGTTGAAGATGAAGAAGAAGATGAAGAGCTTGATGAGTTCAATTTAGGAGACGATGGGAGGAAGAAGATGAGAGATCTGTACAGCAAGGGAGGGTCGTCCTCATCAATGGCGCCTTCATGTCAGGTGGAAGGCTGTGACAGTGATCTGAGTGAGGCTAAGCACTACCATCGCCGCCATAAGGTCTGTGAGTTCCATGCCAAGGCTGCTTCTGTGCTCATTGCCGGCTTGCACCAAAGGTTTTGCCAACAATGCAGCAGGTCGTTCGCAAAACCCTAATTCTCTCTACAGTTTCTTTTTGAATCTGAATTACTTGTTAGTAATTACATTTCTTTGTTATTTTGTTACAAGTGAAGTACTTTAAGGGTTTAAGCCCCCAGGAATCGGAATCCAAAAATCTTGACTTTAAGCAGTTTAATTAGTGGGAAAGATGAAGTCTTTTTTGAAATTATCAATTTGAACAGCATTATTTCTGCTTGTGATTAATTGTAATTAAGCTGAGATTCCTGCAAGGTTTGGAAACAGAAGAAATGGTGCAAGATATTTGATATGGAGGATTCCCCGGCCCCTACCCACTTAATATATGTATCATGGAAACCAATAATGTGTAGGATATTAATGGTTAATGCTGTCAAAAATTCAGTTCCGTTATTACTCTATAAGTTGAAAATAGGGCTAGCTAATTGGGACACACGCCTAAAAAAAGTTTCATTTTTTATATTCCTAATTAAGGCACACGTATTAGTTATTACTTACATCAGTACGAGCCACTTAATTTGTTTTTGTCATCCTTAATCCATCCATGTGAGTTACACAGGTTAAACCTCTTTCTTCCTTCGGAGAGGATTTTGGAGGAATGAAAAAGGGTAATAGACCAAAATCCTCAGAGCCTTATTGAGATGAATGCTATATTTGATATTACTCGGATTCATTCATATCCATACACATATGTAGATTATTTCTCATCATTGGCTACCAATTTCTCTTGAAAGTGTTTTTCAGGTTTCATGAGCTGGAAGAATTTGATGACACGAAAAGGAGCTGTAGAAAGCGTTTGGCTGGACACAATGAAAGGCGTCGAAAGAATGCATCTTAACTATATAATCATGGGGAAGGATCTCATCACAACGATGAGAATTCGGATAGTGATGATGATGAGCTCTGAGGCAAGCATATTAGTTTAAATAAATTCCCCCATTGAAATCTTCTTCATGGATAAATTTTACTATGTTATTGTTATCCAAAGATGCTCTCTGTCTTCTGTCAATCTTCTGCCACTGGTGACTTGACCATGTGACACTCCAAATATTTGTCATACTTTTGTGTTCGATGTATTAGCTTGCCTTCATTAATTTCCCAAATATTTAGAATATGGCAGACATCAAAAAGTTCTTAGAAATATGATATTAAATCGTTCCTGTAATTAAATACTTGACAACAATTCATCCAAGTGTTTTCGTGCGGCGAAATTGACCTACATAATCCGTGAATTTCAGTTAACTTTATGCACGATTAACTAGCTTAAAGAGCATGCACGAGAAATTTAATTTTCTCTTGATAATAAGTTGAAATTTCGACTTGTATTTCCACCATCTTTGCTGGCAAAACGTGAAATTCAAGCTTGCTGATCTATGACAAGTTCCTTGCACAAAGGAATAATGCCAGGGAGAGATAAATGATAGCATCTACATTAAAGGATTGGCAAACAAGATTGCCAACGGGATAATAAGAATAAAATAATTATTCGTTGGGACAAAAACCTTTGATTCAAGGAAAAACTCCACTAGAAAACATAACTTCTGGTAAATTTGGGTTCAACTCAAGGTCGGTTTGTTCCTTATTCTGCCCAGAAACGACGTACAGTTTCTTGCAGTCAAACCGAAGTACATCGCCCTTAAAGCATTTTACCGATACCCATTACAGAGGGAAATTGTGGTGCAGATTTGACTGGAACTGTATAAAAGGAGGCTGAAAAAGGAATCTTAAGCACGCTCATTAATGTAGGCTGCATTGACTGTCGAGGTAATAATAAGACAACGTGAGAGAGAGACAGTGAGCCAATGACATTACTGGATCAGATGATAAATGACCCAGTCGTCACATGGTCGTGTGCTCAAGTCAACAAGCAGAGTCAGAGTCGTAAATGGATGCATCAATTATCAGTACTCTAATTGTCTCAGAAAGTAAGCTTTAGTCTAGTTGGAATTTTCTGCTTTCTTTCTCAGTATTCAACATGAATGCGGAAACAATTAGCGTGCTGTGAACTGACATAAGAATGACACTCTAATGATAATATTTTCCATTCGTATGAATGGGGAAAAATGATACAGAATTTATTTTTAAAAAATAATTGGGGGTGTTGGTTTGCAAGCACGGCCCCTTCCAATTTCTTTCTCCAAGAAGCTCGCTAATCCTCATGTTAGATGCAAAACCATTCTATTTCTCTAGCCTCTGAAAAAAATGTCAGAGAGGGACTCTGCACAGAGAATAACAGAAACATTTCACCACTCAAGAAGTAATAGAATGAGGAGTCAGTGTCTTTGACCCCCAAAAAAAAAAAAAAATCAGTATTGAGAACATGAGATGCACCAACCTTAGTCATGCTTAATACCTAACATTTTCATTGCTAGCTCCCAGGTGACAATTGCCGCTGCATTAGCAGGAAATGCTCGAGCAACCGTGGGACCCAAGCCCGTGTAAAGCCCCTTTAATCCAGCCCTCCTGTAAATCTACCCCAAAAACAAAAAGCTTTTGACCTCGTACATATGATCTTTTTTTACATTTGGCAGTTGAGTAACAAGAGGTGAAAAGAATTCGTAGAGCTAACATTACTCAAGACTGGAAAAGGATTCCTTGGACAGTTTCTGTCGGGATTAGTCTGAATAATGGTTTTTGCCACGTCCAGGGGCAAAACAGCCAACCAAAACTGCAAGAACAATCGAGAAAAATACAAAAGTTGAGAAAAGTTCAACGGGACCAAAAATATGCTTAGCTGTCAATATGCTTACAGCTACACCACTGAGGCCACCAGAAACGATCCCAATTCCCATGTCAATCAAGTTACTGTAATTGGACAAGGCAACTTTGACGTGTGAATGCATGTGATAACGCACATATTCATAAACACTGAAAAACACAGAATTTCCGATAGATTCTCTAAGCAATGTTGTATAACCACCGCGAAAGATTCCAGCCACCTGAAAAGGTATTCTGTCAGCTAGTAAACATGTTGATCATGATGTTGCAGAATATGACAGGTTTTCCTCACCCCTTCAGTTTTTACAGTTCTTAGGGCACAATCAAGAGGACTCTTGTATCTGCTGGACGTAGGAACCAAAGAGTCAGTGCCTTGGATTTGCATCCTGCACTGGAAGTTCAGATTTAAACTGGTATCACACAGACAGAAGAGCCATAGGCAACAAGAAATGATTAAGTATGCTAAATCTACGCAAATTTTAGATGCAGCCAATCATGACTATAAATAATTGGCTTGACGTAGACCAGGTCTACCTAAGAATCTCCCAATGCTACCACGCATAAACTTATATTCATTTTACCTTCACCAGCTCTGATGGACACAACACGAAGCTGATTATGGCACCGCCATAAGCTGCAGATGGTATTATTACATGAGGCTGTGGTACACTGCTTGGCAGACCACCCTAACAAAGAAAAAAGAAAAAGGAAACCAGATGGTATGAACTAAAGTGTGTTAAGACACTTTTTATGCAAGCCTGGAGAGCTAGCTTTGTTAATTGGAGGCAAATGAAATGTCAGACCGAGATAAATCTTATCTGAGTCACTTTCATGCAAACCTGTAGGGCTAGTTTTGTCTGGGAATAAATGCCAAAAAGCAGTGAACTTTCAAAAGCCATCCCAATAAAAGATGATGTTGCTCCACTATAAAGACCTCTAATCTGAAAAACAACAACAACAAAAACACAGGGTATATCAGATCAAAATAATCAAATAACAACTAACAATTTTCACGGTCTTGATTTCCAATTTTTTTATGGGCATTGCTATTTTTGATTAAGGAATATCTACCTAAACCTTCTATTTACAAACTTTTGACACAAAGCTTGGAGGTGAGAGGAGAAGATGCACCCCAAAAAGGTGAAATTATGCGATCATTTTCCTTCCTGGCCTCAGCAATCAAAATGGGGGATGCAGCAGCACGGGTAGAGGTTTCAAGAATAAGGAAGACATATAGACAGGAAAGACAAATAAGATATTATAATATTAAAATAATGATTCTATGGAAGAAAAGAATAAGGCAGCCACTTTTTGCTCACAACATAAACTACTAATTGATGAAAGATGTGTGAAGTCCGGAATATGCTTTAATGCAAGAAATGTCATGTCTTTCTTTTCCATAAAGAACTGTAACACAGGTGGATACATGTTCCTTCTGCCATCACAGCATAGCCAATGCTTAAAAGGCTAAAGTGCAGCCAAATTTCACAAATGAATTGTCAATGGCCACCAAAAATCATAACCTCCAGTTCTCACATAAAATCCTCACTTCTTAAAGTTATGTGAAAACTTGGGACTACAAGCTGAGTAAGATATTAACCATCATATCAATGTCACTGTGCACCTAAAACACAAATAGGATGAACAGATAACTTCATTATTACTCATTAACTGATGGTTACATCAGCATAATCAGTAAAATGTTCCCATCTATATTGCCAGACAAAAGAACATAAGTTAATTGGATATTTAGCTAGTAGTTAACAAAATCAGTTTACAAAACCCCATTTCACAAAACCTAATTTCCTAAAAACAACTTTTGTTTCCATTTGTAAAATGCATATGGGTTAATATTCCAATGTCCAGAAGTCAGCTTTGAGTCACCCAAACAAGCATATATCAAAACTGGATTTGCAGAAAGGTAGTTTGGCAACTCCAAACGGTTGGCCAAACACACACTAAATCAATGATCTCCATCAATATGCATAACATCAAGTCTGAATCAGCAGGACTTTCTGTCAGCACTAAAACACAACAAAGTTACATATTCATTATTTCTAAATACGCATATAAAAAAAAGAAAAGAAAAAAGAAAAATTGTCCCGCACAAGATAAAAATCAAGAAACATACTCCCTCAGTCTTCAGTATCCTAGCAGTGCAATGCAAACCACTCCTATATTGAATCCCATGTGCTTCAGTATTGTGTTTTTGCAGCTTCACCTAACAAATGAAGTAATAATAAACAGATAAACTATGACTTCAAAAGCAGACTATAATTAGACCCAAAGAACTGGCCAGCAGTAAAATTTATAACATAACGTATTACCACATCTTAGAAGCCAATAATATCTTATGTTTGCCAACCAGCATAAGAAAAACTTAACATCAAATATCAAATTATTAAGCAGTACTGATAGTAGCCACACTTTAGAATGAAATATATTGCTATGGAAATGAAAGCTTGTGGAGTTTCCAGTTTATGTTGGTGAACGGTGACATCTCTTTTAGGGCTAAATACTACCGATCTAACCATCTCCGAATCCGTTCCATGTTTTATGTAAGTCATTAGTTAGCCCATGCAAAATTCATGCTAGCACCCATGATTCCATGTATCAGAAATATGCCATAACCTGATAAAATCCCAGCTTTCCAAGCTAGCTTGCAAAAGAGTATATCATGGAAGGTAAGGAAGTAAGCCAATACATCAGTATCGCTGTTACATGAGATTGGTTCTTGTTCTGAGGATTTCTTAAGCATGTTTCCCCCAAGGATTTGTATGGGTTTTTTTTTTTTTTTTGGTTGGGCCTAATGTGGGGATTTTTCATTTAAAGCCCATGTTCTCTCACAGTTAGTGAGCTCCAAGCCTGATTTATTCTATCCACTGCATATGTAAATATTTGGAAAATGGCAAGGGATAGCAGGGTAACTTTAAGAACTGATTCAACAGAGGGGAATGGGTTCAGTCGATTGGCCTTCAAATTGATTTGTTGAATTTGTATCAAGCTTATGCATGATGTATCAGAGCATCCAATATTGTGCCACATTCAAAAGTCTGCTTCAACCTTCTTTTAGTCAGATGCAGGAATTCAATTTTGGAGCAGCCTTCAGTCTCCTCCTATGGATCTGAGCCCGCAACAATATACCCCCCTAGCATAGGCTTTCTCCTCCAACCCCAATAAAACTTGTGAGGTACAATGATCTATTTACAACCTATGGTTTTGAACTTATTCCTACATTTTGTACACAATTAGGTCCTCTATCAACGCCAAGTCCCAACCTGGTTGAGCATCTTGAACCAGCCTTTCAAGTGAAGGCTTTTTATCAGTGAAACACCAAAGACAACAGCTCAACATGTATGTACTAACAGCAATGTTGACCAGGTTGATATTTTCAGGGCTGCTATGGAGAGCAAGAATGAAGATCTCACAAATAACATAAATTGTCATCAATTTATTCGAATAGAAGTAGCTCTAAACAAGTTTTGCTTGAAATAGGAGGAGAGATAATTATTTTTACTGTCAGCGTCTCCTTTAATTAATAAGACCATAATTCTTTAAGATTTTCCTTGTAACGGGTCAATTTGTTAGTCAGGTGCGGCAGAATCCCATGCTGTAAAAGTAGATGGCAGACACTTCAATCATTAGAGAGTTGCTATCTAACTGAGGATTCAGATTAAGGTTGCTTGAAAATTTTGTTTTCTAGATTCCTTATAAACGTCAACCACTTCATACGTATATGCTTTCCAATACCAGTGCCAGATTTACCCTTCTTCTACATAGTGAGATCACCACACTCCTCTCCGCTGTGCAGCATGCTATTGTTACTCTGTTAAATCATGCAGCCAAGCTTGTTTCAAATTGAGCAAATCAGTTCTCTCTGGAATAGATTGAATCCACTCCATCAAAAGAGACTATGCTACAATGAGTATAGTTTAGCTGCTGAATTCTGATGCTGCGACCCCAAACAACATCCCACAGCCCAAAAAAAAAAAAAAAGAACACCGAAATATCAGTGAGACAATACAATCGTTTTCGTTCTCTTCCTTTGAACAACTTTCTATGTTATTCATTTATTATTAATTTCAAAATATTCCAAGTACCAATAAAATTATCATACAGTTCCAAACTATCTGGAATTGACTATAATCCATATCTTTTGTAAAAGTCACCATTAGACAGAGAAATGGCCGTAAAATTCCACCTCCCCCGCACATAACAAATTCCACATCTAATCCACATCATAAAGACTTAATTACTCAGTACAACAGCCAAATTCTTCAATCTTCATTGGCTAATAATCCGTAAAATTATGATTAGACAATTATGACAGTGGAAGGCTCTCTGAAAATGTCGTTTTACACCTGCCTGGTCCGGGAATAATTGAAATCGAGATGCACCAAAATGCAAAGAACAATCCATTCCTTCTTTCATTCCCCTATTATCCAACTTCCCTATGAAGCTAGCCCCAAATTACTAGGAGCGGGAGAGCATTAACAACCCCAGAAATTGAACGTAATTAGAATCTCCTAAACCCGTCTGATCATTACAAACATTAGAGCAATTAGACTGAGAGGCAATACACAATACGGAAGGATAAAATGAGAACCTTCACTGTGTCAAAGGGATGGCCCGTAGCCACCGTCGCAACCCCAGCGAGCAAACCGGCCACATATTCCTTGAATCCCGAGCCTGAACTCTCCCCCATGCTGCCTACTTTCTCCAATTGGACTTCTCTCAGCTACTTGCAACTATCTGGGTGTCATTGTACCCGCCAACATTCACCATATTTAATTCGAATCTGCGTCTCAATATCCACTCGTAAGAGTTAACCTCCTCTAGTGGAAAGGTGGAGTCCCACGCTACGTTCACTTCCAGTGGTCGATGGCTCCAAGCAGCAACAGTCGCCAGCGCAAGATTTTTTTTTTCTTTATAAAAGAAATAAATGTAGGATTTATCTTGGTATTTATAGGTAAACTGACTTGAAGGGAAATGATTAATTTGGCGGCAGCAGAAAGAACCTCCTCCTTGTCGTTAGTTCAGAGAGAAGAGTAATTTGGCTCATTATCTTCTTCCCAAAACCATCTTCCTCTTCCTTGGCCGACTTGCGTCCGCAGGGTCGGACAGAGGTTTAGGCAATAGGTGGGCGCGCAAGGTTACAAAGTAATAATAACAACAACAACAATAACAAATATACTTTGGGGCATAAGAAAGACGGCGGGAAAAAAGAAGAAACGGCAAACAACGTTGATCAAGCCATGTTCAAGGGCTAAACAGATGCTGAATGAGACAAATGTCCGAAGAGCAGCTATAAAAGTAGTTAATTACCCAAAAAAACATGCCATTTTAGAATTGCTTACTACTCACTTCATAAGTAGTAGTTATATGCTGGGGTTTGTTCCAAAAATACATAAATTAAATATCCCCACATACTATTTCCGATTCTAATTATAAGATCCAGTTAACTAATTTAAAAAGATTAAGAGTCTTAGTTAAGTTAATTATTTGTAATGAATATGTGTTGTTTTTTCTAAAATATCCTTACTAATTAAGTTTATTATCTAAAACTGCTATTATTAGAATGACTGTCTTGAAAAAAATAAATATGAGAGACAAAATAGACTGAGGTCTTATATTTAGGACCAAATAAAAGTCAAATAATATCTTATATTAAGGACCAGGGGTAGTATTATGCTTTGTTGACTATATTTGATTAATTTTGATAAAGTGCTTTGCATTACTCGATCAATATCAGCAACAGTAGTTTGGGAACTAATTAGATTATTGAATTGTTGCTAATCTAGATATGATAATGTATCATTTATAACATGGCTTGTTACTTTGGAAAGACCCCTTGAGTCCCAAATAATATCAATCTAATCTGCTTGACCCAAAAAAAGAAAATCTAATCTGGATTGGATTTCAAATTTGCTAATCTATAACTGTGTGCTTGTAAACTATTGTTGTCAATTTGACAAAGCCAGTGTCGATCAATCAACAATAGATTCCCCCCCAGTAATCACCTCAATCCAAGAGCATGGGTATTTTTTGAGGCAAAAAAATATAGATATAAAAGGAGAATGACAGAATGGGAACTGAAAATTGCATGCTGCTACTTGCTGGGCTTGACATAAGAGTTAGTATAGGATTAAATTTGATCATAAATATAAGATTCTAATTTTATTAACCGCATATGTTAAGGAAGTTTGCTTCAGTTTTTATCCAAATGGTTCAAGAGGGTATTTTAGAAAAGTTAACATGTATTTTTGACAAATAGACAATTTAACTATTTTTCTCAATTTACCCAAATTAGTTAAGTAGATTTTATATTAAAAAGCAGAGGTAGTATACCCCAAGTTCAATTTTTTTATAAAAATATGTTGTTATTTGTAAGTTAAGTCAAAATCTATTATTATTGAAGTGTAGAAAACAAACATGATATAAAATTTTTTTAATAATTTTGAGGTTACTTTTCTGTTATTTTTTCAAATATAAATATATTTAAAAAACACAAGATTTATGAAGAGTGTAGAAAACAAACATGATATAAAATTTAATAATGATGCTTGGTAACATCATTAGAAGTAATAACAATAAAAGAGTACAGCCAGACAAGCTATTGATGTGGAAATTTTATGTTCTACGTCAATTTTTATGTGTTTAGGATTGCAGAGATTAGGGGTGGAGATCTCCCCTTCGAAGGCTCAAGCCTGACAATGCTATAAAAAGAAAAGGAGTCACAGCAAGTCACATTCATAACAAGAAAGAAAGAATCGGTAATTGATGTAGAAAGTGGCTTTCAATGTCAAGTGTTTACAAAACTGCGTCGTTGAATTGCACGTCCCCTTGAAACCAAGACGTTTAAAGAATTTCGTACGTGGACCCCCCATCACAGTGTCTGGCCAATCAGAGAGCCGGCCACCTTAACTTGTTCATACGACCATAGAAGAGAGTCATTCTAGGCCCCATGACCTGTCCCTGAAATTGCATCAATCAGCAAGGAGCAATCTGATTCAACTTCTAGCTTGATAATTATTGGGCTTGTCTGTGAAAATATTTAAAAATACTTATAAATACATTTTATATAAGTTAAAATAAAATTTTTCTCACCCTATGTCGTATTTACTAAATCAATATTAAAAAGTTACTTATAAACTATTTCAAATAGATCTATTATTTTTCAACTTCTTTGACACGAATAGCAAACGCACAGACACTTCGTATTATTCTTTAATTAATTGCACTTCTTTATCTTTTAACAAGAATGTTTTCTTTTGCTTGCGCATTGACATAGACATACACACTCATATTCTAAAAAGAGCAGTTCTTGTGTATCCATGCACATGCACATACGAATGCATCTTTTTTGCGTCTTCTAATTAATTATCACACACGTAAGGTGGTAGCTAGATGTCTATGTGAGCATGTCTTGTTTAATACGGGAGGAAATTTAAATAGAGTCAAACACTATTTCTTTTCTAATCTGCACACATTCGGATGAGATCCCAAACTCAAGCCTCACGTTGTACGTGTGTGTTTAATTATATTAAATTAAAAAGAAATATTACATTTAGTTCTTAATATAAGAGTTGGTTAGAATTATATTTGGTTTTAAATATAAGACTCTAATTTATTTTATTTTTTTACTTATCATTTACTTTTTAAATTATCTTTATTGTGTCAGCAGAGTTTGTATCAAGAGTTGTTTCAATGGAAATGATTTTAAAATGTATTTTTTTGGCCGAAATTTAAGAAGATATTTTAAGAAAACTAACATATATAATTTTTACAGATAATTAATTCAACTTATTATACTACATAGATAGAGGGAATATTTATGGGCGGGGTTTAAATTTTGCTCAACTCACTTCACACGCTGTAAATATTTCTATTACGTACTTGTGCATACATAAAGTTGAAGTCAAACTAAAATTTTGAGTTAATACAAGCCAACTCAACTTTCTGACTGTATGAGCGTGAGAAACATGTTAAATATTACTATCTCCAGTTTTTAATATAAGAGCTAGTTTGATTTTTAATGGTCCTAAATCAATTCATTTTGTGTAAAATATTTATCTATTTTTTTAAAATAATCATTATAGTAATAGTTTTAGCTGATATGCATGATTAGTAAGAATATTCTAAAAAGAAAATACTTATTTATTACAAATAACTAAATTAACTAAGTTTCTTAAATTTTTTAAATTAGTCAACTAAGCCTTCTATTAAGAATTAAAAATAGTAATATATACTGCCTCCGGTCCTTAATATAGGACCTCGTTTAACTTTTGTTTTGATTCTAAATATAAAACCCCAATCCACTTTGTCTCTAATATTTATGCATTTTTTTAAAGATAATCCTTATAACAATAGTCGTTTTATCCAATATATTTTATTAACATAGATAGTTGAGAAAAGATAACACCTATTTATGACAAATAACTAACTTAACTTTTTTTTTAATCTCCTTAAATTAGTTAACTAGTTCTTATAATTAGGATGAAAGAAGGCAGTGTGTATTTTGAATGATCAGTTATTGGTATACAGTACACCGTGTTCAACTACGTAGTTTTTTTTTTTTTTTTTGGCCAAACATATTATTAGCCGCATTTTATATATGGAAACTAAATATGTGAGCATAACTGACATGACGCATACATTAATGATAGACTTTTCCTAATTATTAAATGAATAAAAAAAGATTATACCACTAGTTGCTAAGTACTCCTCCTGTCCTTGATGATTATTACACACTGACATTGATAATCATATTCATTGTGTTTGTTTACGGTTCCATTGTACTTGCCATCCTTTCTTCTCTCTCTCTTTTTTTTTTTTAAAAAGCTCTATTTTCCAAGAGCTAAAAATAGTTTTATAGAGATTATTAGTTTTATATCCGAATAATAATAATAATATTAATTTGAGAATCGTGAAATTTATCGCTGAAGATGGTATGCGCCAGCCAACCAACCTATTTCGCGCTGAAAAGGCTTCAGTCAGTAAGACCGGCGTCCAGCCACCCAGATCCACGATCGGGTAAAATTCAAGTGCTTCGCGGACCATACATCCAACCAATCAGAATCGATAAGACCAGAAATATTTCTGCTTTCTGTGACGTGGCTACATATTATCGGTTCTATAACCCGGGCTCACACACGATACTGTGGTTTGTGCTTCGCAGCCATGTAAATTGCATATAATAAAGGAAATTCGGTAGAGCCACGAGTCGCCCCCGTCGCTCCCCTCTCTCTCCCTTCTCATATCTTTTTCTTTTTCTCCGTCGCGCTGTCTCTCTCTGCGAAGGTCAAGGCATCAAGTCACGCCTTGCCACCGCATCTCAATAGCCACAGCCAGCGGCCTCCGCAGATTGCATAGCTTTGGGAGCCTTCGTTTTTTCCTTGGCAGATTTTTTGCTTCCAGGAAAAGCAATGCCAGCCCAGAAGCGCTTGTTCGACGTACCAGAAGAGGGTGCTTTTCTCGGCGAGAGGAACCACCACGAGAAGCTAGAAGATGGAGTGGGTACGTGTTATTGTGCGCAGAACCCTCAACCAACCTAAAATTTTCACGACGGGAACTAGTTACTTCATGCAATTTATCTGAATTTTCGTTGATTATGTTGTTTCATAATGTTTTTGCCCGTTCCTATGTATTCCTCAGAATCCGATCGAAGCCCTTCGGAGAGCACCGGCGACAAAGAAGAGTATGTGAGCTGATTCGTTACTCTGCTTTGCTTTCTTTGTTTACTATATATACGATTCTCCTTCTCCTTCTCCTTCTCCTCCTCTTCCGTCGATTATATATGCTGCTGTTTGTTTCTGAATGCGGGGCTGGATTCTGGATCGACTTGGTCTGTTCTACTTCACATTTTCTCATCTCATTTTACGGCACTTTCTTGAGTATAAACTATGTGGTCTGTGTGATTTTAAGAGCATTCGATAATATTGGGGGTGGTTTTCGCTATTCATCAGTGATGGGTTCTCTTCGGCTTTTCTGGTCGTGGTTTAAGAGCTGTAGTTCTGATTTTTGGTGGATTTCGGTGTTAAATCCTCCGAAGTGGGGCTGTGACTTTCTCGACTTCAACATGAGTTCGTATCTATATGGATAACTGAAACGTTGTTCTGTGCTGTTGGCTGGATTGTTATTGCATTTACTCCTCTTCTTAGGGGGAAAATATTGTTTTGCCGTTGCTGAGAAGGATTAAATCTGCCTGGGTTGCGTGTTCTATTTTGAATCCAAATTTCCACGGAGAGAAACGTAGAACACTTAAGAGAGACTCAACTGTAGTGGAGCACTGCAAGCTTTCGCTTCATGAAATGGCATCTTGTTATTATCTTACTCATGCTGAACTTTACCAAAAGCCTCGTTGATTTGAATGTTATGTTATCCATGAAGAATAATTTATTCTGTGAGAAGCATTTTTATCTGGTGCTAAAGTCACGTCATTGTTGGCATGTGGTTTCTCCAAATGATCCATCGGTCTTTACTTGTGAATGTTTATTGCAAGAGCACGCTACTCTGCATAAGCAAATAATGTGAAATGCATGAGTGAGTGAGTGCGTGCATGCATGCATAAGATAACCCTTTTTGTTTTTTAAAAAAAAAAAATGATGTTACATGGTATTCATGGTGAAAAACTGAAAATCCTGGTTATTGGGCTTTAGAAAAGAATTAGTTATCAGGATCTGTTATTCACCATTGGCTTTTGCATTCATATGATTTCTGAGAAGGTATACATGTTTTACTGAGTACAATGATACAATCTCAAGAAGGACATTTCCGCCTATATCTTTCTCAGCACCTCCTTTTAATTCCAAGGTTGATTATTTCTTATCAGTCAAGCAGCCACAGAGGAGGAATTTTATCTGTCTGTATGGCTGTACCATCTCTAAAGGCGTAATGCATACACTTTGACCAGAAACTTGAGAATATGGCCTTTGGCAATGGTTCATCCCCTTTAAAGTTATAATTAGCCTCGTTTCTCTGTGCATGGAATGAAGTCTAAATAATGAATCATATTATTCACGTATTATGAATAATGTAGGTTGTTATAGATTCTCTATTATATTATGTATTGATATTAAATTATACAATTTGCTAATACCTCACTATATTGGTATTTATTCGCAGGTTTGTTATTATAAAATTGTCAGATGTACGCAAGGAAGTCCAATGCCCTATCTGCCTAGGTGTGCATGTTTGTTCTTTCTTTCTTTGTTAAAAATAATGCTTAACAAAATTCCTAATAAAGCATGAAAACCAACATAGGCGAGGGGCGCGGCATGAACATGAGGATGAAACAAAATTTGATGTTTCAAGTGCTATTTGAAGTGTTGCGTCATAGCCTATACGGGAACCCATTTCATGTTGGGCATGAAAGTGACTCTTTGTTGACTTTTGAGTTTGAACACTCTGCTCTTGTCGCATGTGTAAAATGTGACTCTAGAGGGATCTTATTTTTTATCTTTGGAATATATACAAGGAACAAAAACAGCAGAAAATCTTGGCGCCAGTGAAATACCTTCAAGTTTGAGAAATAGTTGGCTATCTAGAAATTCGAATTGTAATTCAACAAGAAACCAACAAACTGGAAAGGAAGAAATAAATCTGTGTTTTCCCATCAGGGATTGTATTTATGTTGCTTTTTTTTTTTTTTTTGGCATGTTGGGGCATGGAGTTTTGAGTACTTTTGTGCAAATTGTGCAGGAAGCAGCGTTTTAATTTTTTATTTTAGTTTACTTGCCTTGGTATCAAACTATGTAGAATTGATTGATTGCTTCTGTTTGATGTATAGGCATCATTCGAAAAACAAGAACTGTAATGGAATGCCTGCACCGCTTTTGCAGGGAGTGTATAGACAAATCCATGCGCCTTGGGTTTGTGCTACCTTCTGTACATTATTTCAGAGATGAATTATATGCAATTGGGATATTTTAAGTCTGGGTGCAGAAGTTTTTTTCCCCCCTTCCCTCCAATGTATAATCAAGACTTGTTTTGTTGCAGCAACAATGAATGCCCTGCATGCCGCACACATTGTGCTAGCCGACGCTCACTGAGAGATGACCCAAACTATGATGCTTTAATTGCTGCTCTTTATCCAGATATAGACAAGTATGAACAGGAGGTAATATGGATTTACTTCATTGCATATTGAAAAATTTACTATTTCATCTACCTGGAAAGAAATGGTATTAACAAGGTTCTGGCCTAGGAATTGGCTCTGCATGAAGATGAAAAAGTTCGCAATAAGCAGGTGAGTAAGTCTTCTTTTTTGATAGCTGATTACTGATTATCAAATGATAATCAGTAAACGATTATCAAATGACAAAACGTTTTTCTTTTAATGCTTGATTGTTGATCACTGATGATGACGACGACGACGACTTCCTAACGTTTATAATATATATAAAGGGTTTTATCTTTTTTGAGCAGATCCAAGAATCTATTGCTCAGACTCTTCAACGGCAAGCAGAAGCACTGGGTAAAAAACGCAATCCTAAAACGATTACAAGGAGGTCACAAGGTAGCTATCGAGCTTCACATGTGAGGGCGAGAAGAAACTGTAGAAGTACCATTGAACTTCAGGGATCTGATGACACTGAGGAAATGAATGATGATGATGGGGCTAAGGTTTCTTCTTCTGGTGATGAGCTAATAGAAACCAAACCAAAAAGATGTAAAAGAGGGGCAGAAGCACAATTTCCTCCGCATTCTGCAACTACTGTTGCAGATGGTGCTAGTGATGAAAATGCTCCTGAAGTAAGTAGAGAATTCCTGAGTCCTTCTAGTACACTTGCCTGGGGAAAAAATGGTCACCGGAGTCACACCCGAGTCAATGGCAAGAATGCCAGAAATAGTCGCCTTGCCAAATTGATTGATAATCTCCGTGTCTTGGAAGAAAACGATGATGAGGTAATTAAATTTTCTCCGCAGTTGCGATCTGGCTTCTGCTGGAATAGACTATTAAAACCTCTGTAGCTTTCAACCTGGTGCAACTAGTTGGATGTCTCATGTTAACTTCTAAATCGGTGCATCAGATTCATCAAAGGGGTTGCTTAATCCATGTCTTTATCATTTACCATTATGATTGGATTTTGGAATTTCGTTTCTACTTGAACACTCACACCGCCACAATAATAGGATTGTTGATGTGATTTATATTGTTTCAGTTGGGTGTCTGCCTCATGCTTGTGCCTTTTGATGAGAAAAGAATACCAAGTTTGCAGAAGCCATACCTCTGCTGCAGACCTACATTGTCTGTCAGGCACCTGTGCCAGGTTATTCTCTTTGCAGCAATTATGTGCCTATTTAGCACGTAATCTTAATTCTAATTTTTTTTTTTTACTTCCTACAGTATGTTGCCCCTCAAATAGCTGTACAGGCTGATGAGGTTGAGATATGCTTGGTAAAAGAACAGCAAGCCAACATTATTACAGCTGCAGGCTCAGTAGACATGGGCAAAGATAATGTGCAAGTGTTGAGAGAGCAGGAAACGTTGGCCGAACTTAAACCTGATCATTTTAGCCGTGGCCATGTGGTAAACCTTATGGACGTGACTACATGTGGCATATACATTAAGAATTACTAGTTAGCTTTTTATTAACCCTCGCTCTCTTCCCTGTATTTTGCAGCTTATGGCGTATAAGAGGAGGCTGTCGGACTCAACTGCGTCTAGCTCGAGGTGAATGACGTGCGATCATCACCTAAACCAATTCTTCGTTAATTGCATAATTATACTAATACTGAAACGGTAATTCGTCTGAGGCAGTTTTATCATTCGTATTTTTTTCTTGTTCCTTTCAATATTTCCCTCATACTGTAGAAGGGCTGAAATTTGTTTGTATAGTGCACAGAAAATGAGAATCTCAAATCTCAAATGTAACTACATTTGACACACTTTAGGTTTCTTACAATCCGCATGAAAGCTTTGGTGTGTCTTTTATTGTGTGGTTGTGTGCAGCTCTCCTGAAATGGTCGGGGTCTTTTTTAATTATTGCTTTACAGAGATGGTAGGAGCGCGCACGCCTTCCCCCCCCCCCTCTCTTCCTTTTTTTTCCCCAAAAAAAAAAAAAATCAACACCAACGCGAAGATCATATCAGTATTTGGGTTTTACAAGTCAGATAGTGCCGTGAATTGCATAGTGCAAAAGCGAGGTTTGAAAGCTCACATATACAACGTCTAAATTATGGTTGCAAACTTTGCAAATTTTACTACTTTAATGAGCAAATATTTTATTCTGTGATGATACGCAACTACACCTTATTGTTTCTTCAAGACTAGACTCAGCATTTCAGGCACACCCGGAAAAAGGGGGGGGGGGGAGGTACACTTAACATTTGGGGTTGATTAATGTTTGTTCTGTGTCATCCACATCTGCATATATAGCTTTTATTGTTCTGGGTGATTTATTCATTCAGCCACCTATTGGCATTAAATAAATCATTTGGTTGAAGGTTCTTATTATTTTGTTACAACTTCGAAGTCGGCTGTATTACATTCGTTATTTCAAGGAGCAAAGAAGAGGAAAAATAACTAAATAAATTCTGACCATTAAGAGTAAAGGTTCCGATTAAGTAGGCAGAAATCTCATATTTTCAAATCGTATATGTAATGATGTGGTGAGACTGAACGGTTCGTTATTTGCATCCATTGTACTCCCGCGACTATAATAAATGTTCATAATATCGCTCAGCTAATAACGAGTGAAAATTATAGTGACTAAGAGGTCAATGAGGTGACTTTTCAAACTTTTCACATTCTGTGTCTTAAAACTTGCAGACAAACGTAAAACCTGTGATGAAAGCCTTCACTACTTATGCATCATGTGAGAGCCATTAAGGCTCATCTAATATCACTCACTCCACCAGATGCTTCACTAAGTTACCGCCACACCGCTCCCATTCAATCCATTCACGTTCTAATGAATTCCTCTAGCAACCTCTCCTCTATACTAAAGATCAACTCGGAACCCCACTTTCAAAATCATGCACATACATCTCTTCTTCTTCTCCTTCAAAACCATAATAGAGTTCTCAGGACATGCCCTTCTTCCTCAAGAACCCTCTGGGCTCCAAGATGAAGAAAGGTATCAGAGCTTTCTGCAACACCAACGGCTCAACCTCCACTCTGAACCAACACAGTGGCACTAATGATGAAAATCCAAGGCAAAGCTCGCCAACTCTGGAGGATCTGATACTACAGTTGGAACTGGAGGAAGAGATTGCTAGGAAATCTAAGCTCAATAATCACTACAACGATGGAATCATGAGGGGAAGAATGTCTTGTGTGAACAACTCCGACATCTTAAGATCTGCCAGAAACGCCTTGAATCAATATCCAAGATTCTCACTTGACGGTAGGGATGCCATGTACAGATCGAGGTTTGGTATCCAAGAAGGAAGAAACTCAGTTTGCTGTGACACAAGCGTAGGAAGAAGGTCTCTGCTTGACGAAGAAGAGGAAGACGAAGACAAGAATGCGTTAAGGAGGAATAGGTTTAGAAAGACTCTGTCTTTGCCTGCAACTATAGCAGGAGAGAGCGTGGTGTGGTGTGAGCCTGGGGTTGTGGCTAAGCTAATGGGTTTGGAAGCCATGCCAGTGCCGGTAAGAAGCAGAAGATCAGAGAGCAGGAAGGAGAAGTTGAGTGGTGGGATCATGAGAAGGCAGAATCTGAGAAGGAGATTTGAGATACACGACTTGGAGAGAAGATTGGCCATGGAAATGCAGGGTTATGGAGGTGGTACGACCAGGAGGAACAAAAATGGATACTGCTCCCGAAATGAATATTGTATCATGAAACCAGTTTTTCGCTAGAATCTACCATTCACAGTATCCTCTTAAGATTGGACTCCTTTCTGATCTGCAGATAATATGATGGATTCATTACTCTCTCTCTCTCTCTCTCTCTATATATATATATATATATTCAAGTTATGCCTCGAGGGTCTTCGTTGATCTGTATTTTTATCTGTTTATTTTGTTATGAATTTTACGTTGATGATATCAAGAAGAGAAAGGAGTCTCTTTCAAAGTTCTCGTTCATATGTTATTCATTTATCATTTAACAGCAAGATGATTAAGACAAACGGTGATGCAAATATCAGAAAGTGATCGGAAAGGAGTGTTCCCTCTCACAAATATTGAACATGCAGACTTCCAGTGAATCCGCCGCAGCAAAACCCTGATAGTATCAGGAAATGAAATAAAACGACACGGGCTAGAATCAAAGTAGGACACGACAAACAGAGTACACGTGGCAGACATTAGGACCATGCGACCCGCAGTCAAGTTAGCGATGCTTGCTCCTGGTGTCATCGCTGTAGAGCCTGCCACGTCATAAAACACAAGTATTTTTTATATTGACCAAGTTAATCATAAGAACTAAAAAGGAAACAATTGTGGGAATGAGGAAATAATTAATTTCCTTATTTAGAACTTATTTGTAATTTTAACTTTAAATATTCAGAAACTATATTTACCTTTTTGAACAAACAAGGGACTTTGACAAAAGTCAAAAGGTGACATGATTTTCCCGGAGAGTTTTACGTATCTGACACTTTTTTTAATTAAAAAAATAATTCTAAAAATTAAAGAAATTTTAATATTTTAATTTTAATTTAAAAGTAAATAAATTATGTTATACGTTAGAGTTGATATATTAACTTGAAAAAACCTTATATATAAATTTCAAGGTATGATGATATATTTTTTATAGCCGCTATGATGATATATTTAGGTATTTTTATAATTAATTTATCAATTTTAGTAAATAACTTTCGTAAACACATGCTGCAGTTCATAATATTCACATCTTAATTTAATTTTCAAAAAACAAATAAATTTTGATTTAACCATCAAGAGATAATTCCTCTTCTCTTGGTTTGACTCTACAAATATTAAATCTCTCAACTTAATCCTGCAAATACTTTTCCTCTAATCGCATTCGTTGAGCAAAAGAAGCTGATAGAACTTGGCTCGCACAGCTGTGTCTTCAGTGAAATTCTCAATTTTAAATTTGTATCACGTAATCTCCTATATACTTCCTAAAAGAATTAGTGCAATTGTAATAAAACATTCAAATAATATAACCTTATAATCACTTAAGAACTGCATATAAATATGGGGTGATATTGCATTATATACGTACCAATCATAAACAGTAGGAGAATTTGGGAGAGGTTTGTCGAACATCTCAGCTCCAATGCTCTTGGTAGCAGAGTTACTCCCTGGATTGAACACGCTCCTCCACACGTTGTCCCCTTTCTTCGCCGACGTTGGCGTCGACGGTGTTTTTGGCGTCGTTGCCTGCGACGTCGGCGATGTCATCAACATGCTTCCTTCTCCTTCACCATCTGAACACACACACACACACACACAAACAACATGGATACATATCAATCACTACATATATAACCTATATGTCGTACTACAACCCAATTGGTTGCTTAGATTGTTGCTACGTACGTACCTTTGGTGTTGAGCTTCCTGAGCCTCCCAAGTCCACGCTCAGGTTCAGGGCCAGCCACGACGTCATCCCACATCTTCTTCAACATCCTTAAACGTCTCTTAAACTTAACGCTGATGATTTTATGATGTGGTCTTGTGTTTGTTTTTGAAACCTCTATGCGTGCGTGTGACTGTGCTCGTGTACATATATAATAGAAAGGAGGGGGGGGGGGGGAAGAAGGGTTATGGTGGTTCCAAGTGGAACGTTGTGGTTGTATTGCACTGAGGAAACCATGGAGAGTGCGAGAAGCATCAATGGATAAGGATGGATGATGATGAAGACGTTTGAGAGTGAGAGACAAACAAGTCTTTGACGTTTGTGCTATTCTTCAGACTTGGCCTACCCATCAAAACTTTGACACCTGGACCATCGCTCCTTCCTTCATGCCCAAACCTCGGTATTGGAATCTTAGTTGGGAGCCCCGACGTGCACCTGGCAAACTAACACAAGTGTGCGTGTGTCACTTACCATATGATCATAAAACCATGAGCGTCCAGATTGGGAGGAAGAATTTTACTGCTTTTAATTATTTCCGTCTAAAATTGAGGCTCTTTCATTATTAATAGGACCTTTCCCTTTTTCCCTCATAAATGTTTAGAAGGAAAGTTGTTCAACATATTTAAAAATCTGTTTACTAGTACATAATGTATATGTTATTAGTTAAATTTTTTGTGTTGTACATGTCTCGGAGAATATATGGATTGGGATCTTTTGCATTGAGAAATAAATGAATGCATATACATGTATAGAAAAACGGAGAAAGAAAGACAATAGAAACATGCACATATCCTCTAAAGTGGTAAATTTAATTGAAATGTATTTTTTTTCCCCCCTTTTCAATGAAAACCTCCTCACTCTTTGGGGCGTCCGGTACACGGAAGGCAAAAAATTTTCATTTTGATTGCGCAGAAAGGAGAACGAGGTAATTCACATATTATCTTTCCTAGTATTATTATTTATTTTATTTAAAGACGCAAAGGTCATTTCCAAACCAAAATTTTATTTTGATTTACGTTCTATTCCAATCTGCATGTACTTCAGCACATTAAAATATAAATCATCTCTTGAAAAGAACATTCCATCATAAAGGATTGCATCAACGGCTTCATATTAAAAGACTGCAGGGTAAATCGTAACTTGTCTCCCCAACTAGCAACACACTAGTCATATCCTCAAAGTATCAACCACCTGAACAGGATATGGGCTGTTTCACAACACGACACGGGCTCATTACATCATCTTCGCCTTCTTAATATCCACCCATAAGCGCAACCCTACGAATGTATGGTCCAAACAAAAGGTTGGTACGATTTGGCACATTAAACAATAGCAAATACAGTACTCCGATTTTATCGGTCATGAAACTAAAGTCTGAACCGGTCATGGATACGTCTACCGCATTAACATAAGAGATTAATGCAGAAACAGAGCCTGCCAAGAGGCTAGCGTACATCCCCTCAAGTTTCGATTGCCAAGAAATCATTATTAGAGAAGCTGACTATCAATATGAATAATTGCAAATTTGTCATCCGAATTACCTTTTCGACCAGCATGGCAAACGATGTTAGTTGGGGTGACAGTCAAACATACAGGAAACTCGCCACAATAGTATAGAGTGAAAATATCTGCAGGACTAAAGTTTCTCATCGGTTAACTTTGCAATTGAGTTTGTGCGTAAACAGAATGAATCATTAGCAGAAAGAGGATAACAATGAAAAACAACTACTTCTAGTCAGCAAAATAGAATCCGATCGACCAAAAAAGGTACTCTCAGCTCGAATAGGCAATTAAGCATATAAAGTTTCCGTGCAAAGTCTAGCACAATGCAATGGAAAGCCTGTCAAAGAAACAGGCTCATCTCAGATGTTGCAGCTGATACTGATCGTAGCATTTCACGAGACTCCCTCTCTTTTGTTGGCCTCGTTTCCATTCCAAGCCAAAAATCAAACTCCCCTGCTGACCAAGAAAGCAAGACAAACCAAGAATTCTCCTTTGCTGGCACTGGACCAAACTCCAACTCTGCTGCGAGTCCAAATGATCACACCTGCTGATCTGCTGGTTTCCAACGGTCAACTTCAACTACAAGCACTTGCATTTCATTCCGATCGAACCAGTCTTTCATAAAACACCCTCCCAGTTTCAGATGCTCATTACCAGCAACTCATTGCAGTAGTAAGAGATCAAGTGCGCAAACAGACAACACAGGCAACATAATGAACTTTGCAATGCAAGAAAAAAGCTGGAAAAGGACAGCATTGGGACAAGGACAAGTTCCAGAAGGAAATTCTTTATCCTTTAAGTTTTAAATATCCCCATGCCTAAAATGCCATGTCAGTATACCAGGCATGGCTGAACCACAAACTGTCGAAGGATAAAAATGCTAAAATACAATCAGAGTGTTTATTATGCAATTGCAAAGAGAGAATGTCAAATAATTAGCAACCAACCTCAGTAACTGCAGTAGCAGCCTCAAAACAGTAAAACCTTAAATATTTTTCTTATGCTTACTAGCAATTGGCGATTAGGATGTTATACTTTTAATATATGCTAATCAAACATGTGGACATCATCCGTTTAGATTTAACTTGATTATTTTTCTCCTCTGTTTCATTATTTCATCAAGATAGAGCTCACCCTTTCTATTCATGAACTCCTAATTGTCAAAACCTATGATACCAGAAAGTACACACAAAAAAGCGAAAATACGAAGAAGAAATATATTAATTGCACACCAAATTAAATGCAAACAAGGTAAACATATTATCTTAATAAATTTTTTTTTAATAAAAGCCCCTTCACTACCCAATAATAAACTAACTGATTAAAATATCATACCCAGTCTAAAGCATGCAGTCGCTGGAAATCAAACAAGCAAGCAAAAAGTACAGATAGAATACGAAGCAAAAATTTTGAAAGAGAATTCAAAATATTCCTCATAAATCTCGAATATTCAACAATCAACCAAATTGTACATGAGTCTGGATCTCACACTGTTCCAAACTGTACAACGGAAGTGTTTGGTGGTAAAATTTCAAGACTTGCTGTATTTATTGACATATCCCTGCAAATTAGAGATATTACTGTCAAATGGAGGACAAATGGCATCATAGTATCATTGCTATCTACAAAAACAAAAGAGGACACTTACATCAACAAGCTTGGCAATTTTCAACCGAGATGAAGAAACATAGTGGCTAACTGCATCTATGGTGGCTGGAATCTGGTGGGGTTGTAGGGTGCTAATAACTTTGTCAACTGATTTCTTAACTATTGTATTATGTGCATCCTTGCTGAGATGACCCTCTTGCCAAGATGGTTTTAACAACTCCTTCACTAAATCTACAAGAGCTGTACGAAAAACTTTTAGAGCCTTCGAATCATTCCGCATATTGCCATTGATCTGAAAATCAACATTAATTTCATTGTTTTTCTTAGCCATATCTACTCTTCTCTTTTTTGATCCTTCACCTCGATATCTAGCATCATTATCTGTTTGTTCAACTTCAATTTTCGTATTATCTTCAACAGCAAGGGTATTTTCTCCAATGCTTGCTTTACCATTATAGGAGTTTAGATAGGTTCTGGCTGTTGTCTCTGTTTCATGTGCACAGTCATCTTTCTCCGAAGGAACACCACTCTTGTTTGCCTCATTCTCATAAAATCTGTGATGAGAAGAAACAGAACTCTTGTCGTCATTGATATCAGCCACCTTGTCCCCAGCTCCAGGGCAATCACCATATGTCCGCACATGAGATGAAGCCTGGATGGGAGGCCCGTGAATAAAAATGGAAGCTTTCAAGGATCCATCTCCTATGTTAGTTATCTCAACACAAGGATGAAATGGATCATACATGTCACCAGAAGAGGATATACTGGCTGAAGTAATAAAAAATGATGGCCGAAAAGGTACAGATGGCTCCCAATCATAAAAAGATATTTTTCTTTTATATCCAGTGACATGTGGCTGAACTCCGGATGAACTAGTTAGAGGCATCTCCTCCCATTCTGAACCTAAGAAAGTGGATGTAGGAGCATGATATTCTTTGCCACTTTTCAACAGCTTTTGAGCATCCAAAGAATTTGCCCCATTAGATAAATTCGAAGACATTGAATAACTTGATGGAGCTGAAACTTGGGAAACATATTTGTTGTACACGTGCTGGTTTTCAATGGGAGCCAATCCCTCCACGCAGGATGGATAAGAGCGATTCCTGCTGAAATAGTTGTTTGATGCGTTAAAATTAGATCTGTTTTCAAGGATCAATCGATCCCTGGATATAGAACTGTCTCTACCAATTGGCAAGACATGGTTCTTAGAAGACAAGTCCTCTTGCAAAAGTAATGGAAACTTATGTTTATCTTGAGATGGATGCTGACTTGGGCTTGCTTCTTGCTCATTACGGATGGTCTCTTTTAGAGAAAATTCAGAAGAATGCAAAGAAGAGCTCGCCAATGAAGCAGCCAATGGAACTGGAGCGTCAGACATTCCTGATGTCTCAGCATTGCCGGTCAGACCTGTTACAGGAGAGCACTTCTATTAGAAATATCTTTGCAGAGAAGATTCTTGGACAGATTGGGTTACAAGCTTATTTTATATGATATACCTTCCTCCGGTTGCCCTTCTCTCTTGCAATTTGTAGAAACCAAGTCTCCTGCAGCCTGCTGGCCAGTATTATTTACATGATCTTTTATATGAAGAAACCTACATGAACTACCTCTGATACACCATCCTTTAGCAAAAAAGCTGCATATAATTGCTGGCCGTTTGTTTACATCTTTCATCTCAGCACAGGGAGAAAGACTCTGCGTCCTCATATCAGGGGAAGTAAATCTGGAAAATGTACAGGTTAAAAAATAGAAGTAATATGATTTACGAGCATTCTTAAAGTTAAACAAGTTACTTCCATGAGAAGCATTATGCCATGTGCGTTACACTCTGGTAATATGATAAGCAAATGCAAAAGAGCGTAGAGAACCATAATGACCAGACCTTGAGGTCATTTGCTTTGTTTCATCCCCTGAATGCACGTCTGATTGCTTTATTTTGTTTATAGAATTCTGAGTGACAACGTAAGCATCCTCAACACAGCAGCTTTTCTGCTGGAAGTCAATAGCCACATCTTTTTTAGCCATGTCTTTTCCAGCATCATTGGATGACTTGGCTGTCCCAGACTCTTTAAGACCACATAAGTAAGCTTTGCTATCACAACTTGGTTTGTTGTAGGCTTCAAAGGTTTTACATTGTAGAGGGGATCCTTTACTTTCATTAGCGACATCTAGCCCTTGATGTTTATCATCTTCAGCAGTACCCACATTATTTCTTGAATTTGGACTACTTCGAGTCACATGTTCTGGCCGAAAATCTTCTTTTTCCACTGTAAGAACCTTATAGGAGTCATTGTTTTCTGCAGACACTGTATCAGGGTTTACTGCCACACAACAAACTAGCCTGAAGTTCCTCTCTTGCCCCTCAGATTCCATATGTCGGCTCAAATCTACCACGGGATAAAAAAAAAAAAAAAACTAAATGAAAAAAAAACAAAATGAATGAATTGGATTCTTTAAATTACGCCATACAGCCAATAAAATTACGTCCAACAGGGCAAAATATGAAAGACTTGACTGTGGCAGAATGCTACTGAAGTAGTTGTTCAACAAAGTGGATTATGAACAAAGCAATTGATCAATGATCAGAATAAAATGAATTTGCCAATGTCATTTATCATTACAATTGCTAAGCGTCTAGAAATGAAGACTAAGACCTGAAAATTGCTAGAGGAAATAAAAACAAAAGCATTCTGAACTCTGAAGGGGACCATGCTGAACCATGTCATTGATTCTCACTTGACTATTGCCTACGATGGCCATGTGCCAGTCAGAAGAGTTGATCAAGCAGTATAGAATCCTCTAAAAAGGAATAGAAGAAGACTGAAGAGAACATTCAATGAAGTTATTGAGTAAGATAACAACCTATCTAAAACTTGGTGATAGATCACCATAGCACCATGTGATCCATGTAGCCAGTCCTATTTAGTGGGATAAGGCTTTGTTGTTGTTGTATATGGGATTTAAGCATGAATGTTCCATTTGCTTATGAATTAACGCCTTTTTTTATTTAAATACCACTTTTTCCATGGTTATATATAAATATTTTTGTATATGTTAATCAAATTATATTATTTTAATTATAATCAATTTGACCCCAATGGGACTACTAACCCTTAAACCATTGCTTCAACCAATTCAATGACAAGTCCCATTTTCAATAGCATTTGAATTAAATTTCTCCTCTAATTCCTCCATCGTTAGCCCAAATAGGCATTTTGATTAAATTGCTTTCCTTGCATCCTCCCTTTGAATCTCTCAAACTCCTAGAAAGGTCACTTTACTTTCACCAACTACTCCGTTAACAAAGTTGATCTTCCTAGTCACGCACGAAAGCTTCTGGTTCAGTCACATCTACCATCAATCTAAGAATTGGTGGCACCAATACAACTTGACAAGAGATAAGAGATAAGAAATATAAATAATAAGAGAATAGAGGGAGAATCAGGCTTACATAATTGGATCAACCATCATATTCACAGCCACTTCCTTACTTCTGTAATGCAACTACACAAGAGTTTTTTAGTTAAGAACTAAAACTAGCTAGCCTCCCCAACAATAAGTTTGTTATTAACAGCACCAATAGACTTGACTAGTTTAGTTGCTACCTACTTATGCATAAAAAGGTCTTCATCCAACTGGAGCAAGCCATCAATCTCATTGCCCTATTCAGTTTCAAAGCAATACAATCAGCTTAGTAACTTTAGCTTGTGGTTTTGAAAATCTCCAAATCATTCAAACCATGCTGAACCAAACCAAATATATCACACCTCCCAACTTCGTATTTCTTCCTTTGCTATCTCCCAGCCCAAATCTCAAGAAATAACTTCTCCATGCCTCCTGTCCGCTAAAGATGAAAGCCCCAACACAAGTCTGAATAAAATATAATTTTCGTGTTCTCTCTCAGATGTAATCTAGTGCCTATAATTTATCCATATATCATACAGTCAACAAATGAAAAAGTTTGGAACTATACATTAGAATCACACTATACCATGAACCAAGGTTAGTTCACTCGATTTCATACGCTCTTTTGGTTTGGTTCATTTATAAGATTGGGTCAGTTCAAGGTTCGGCCTCAAACCAAACTGACCTTGGTCAGATTAAAAAAGAAATCTTTAATCAGCAAGACAGGCTTTCGTGATAAGAAAATCCATTGGCTCAAAAGCCTGATAACCTTATCAACCAAGGATCCCAGAAAACAACAGAGGAGAGATTAACCACTGAAGGGACACCTAAATATGTAAGAGGCTATATAGGAAAACAGCTTTCTCAAAAGGTCCCTAATTCCCGTAATTTGATACGCTTGAAAGTACAACAGGACACTCGTGAAAATGCAATAACCTACTCCACTACTATGTTTCAACACCAGAGTTCGCATTTTATCATGTACATTCCCAATCCAGAAATATATATATCTATATATACGGGGAAAAAAATGAAAAACAACTTTAAACTTGCTATTGATTATCCTCCAACGTAATAGAAGAAGAAGCCAGAGTTGGTTCAGCCTCTGCTACCAGAAACCAGACCAATAATTCCTCCCTTGGCACTCGCCATTACACTTTCCCTCTATACCTCAAAGAAAGATCAAACAAGATTGAAGAAAAAAGAGCACAACATTTTTTTAAAAAACAAAGAAATATCAAGCACAACACGGCATTCACATTTAGCATTACATGCAAACAGGTTCAACCACAGTGAAAAAGTAAAAGTTTGCGATAGCGTCTCATAAATGTGTGAAGATGAACTTAAAAGGCAGATAAATACTGAATAAAATTAGTGATTATGAACTAAATAACCTTCAGGGTCCTTAGCGGCATCTGCTGAAGGTTCTGGCACCGCAAATTTGGCATCCTCCTCCTCCTCCTCCTCCTCCTCCTCACCTCCTCCACCTCCTCCTCCACTTCTTCCTCCTCCTCCTCCTCTACCTCCACTTCCTCCTCTTCTCCCTCTTCCTCTCCCTTCTCCTCTACTTCATCTTGCGCTCCCTCTTCCTCCCCCTCCTCTTCCTCCACTTCTTCCTCTACTTCCACTTCTTCGTATTCTTCTTCCTCAGGATCTTCCTCTTCCTCGGGATCTTCCTCTACTTCAATTTCAATCGATGGGTCGCTATCCTCATCGGCAGCAACCGGAGATTTTGAGAGTGACATTGGAGGCCAGAGATCCTATACACACGGCCACTGGGCACCTTTGCTGCTTTGATGCCGGAATGATTTAGGTGGGCAAGAAATTGCCGGCTGGAAACTGAACAGAGATCCCGCCACTGCCTCTCCAACGTGCCAGCCGCGAATCGTTTTCCGGTGTAGGGCGCAAAATTTGGAGCAGGAACCATCAAAACCCAAACCCAGATTTTTGTTCGCTTACTAGGATAGGGGTATTCAAGAAAATAACTAGTCAAGTCTTGGGAGTACGAGTATAGTATTTTGTACCTTATCATCTAAAACTCTTTTTTTTTTTTCAGAATCTAAAAATCTTACAAAATATGGAGATACACTATAATAATAGGGGTAAAACTAAGAGTGTCCTTTCTTCGCTTGACTTGATTTTGTGTAAAATCTATATCCAACCAAATTCACAGATTTGCATTTGTAGAAAATGATTCATGTATTCGGTTTGTTATTTAGAAAGTATTTAAATGAAAATCTAATTAGGATTTTAAAAATAATTTTATCGTATATAAAGTACATACAAAAAAAAGTTTTAACTCGATTTACATAAAAATATTTTTTTAAAAGTGTTTCTAGGGTTTCTAAATACCGTCTTGACCAGTTTGATTTGGTTTTGATATTGTGTTAGGGTGGTGTGATTTGAATTAGATTAATTTAAATTATGATAAAATGAATTTATACTAATTTTTAAACTAAAAAATATCGATAAAAGAACTCTCATACGTACATTTGTTTTTCAGTTCTTGACTGCGATTTTTTTGTTCTGATGAATCTTGGATTTCTTATTTGGTTGGTGACTTCTTTTTCCGGCATACTCGTAGCACATAATTTTTATTCTTTAATATATTTTTTTGAAAAAAACAATCAATTTAGATATACCCTCTCACACAAAAATATCAACTTTGAGTTTAAACCTAAACTTCATATAAATATACTTAATATAAAAAATAACTAGCTACAATAGTATATGCTATTAAGAATAACATTAAGGAGGTGGGTGGTAGTTTGCCTTCGTAATTATTTTCAATTGCCCAAGCAAGCCACTTCTTCTCTCTCTGTTATTTTCTTTGTTTTTTTTTTTCCTTCTTTTTTTTGGCTTCCCCCCTTCCCTTTCATTTGACATCATATAAATCAAACTCCCTAGGAATAGAATTACCAATCATCATTTCTTTTTTTGTGATCTAGGACGCCATATTTAGATATAGTGATATGCACTCGTGATCATGCCCCTAGCTTTTTAAAGAACAATCAATAAAAAATGATTGATGCTTGATTTAGTATCTACGAATGTAGATATCGCCAGCATGGTTTTATGTTGTAAAATGATGATTACATGTCGTTTTCAACTTCTCAGTTTTAAGGTAAAAATGATCTCATGACATGAGGTGTTTCGAGACCAAAATTAATGAATTACTATATTATAAGTTTCCACGGAATCTTGTCAAAACCAACTGATTAGAAATAAATTTCAAGTTGGATTCTGCATGTTATTTTAGGTTTTGAAATTGAGCATGCTCCTGAGCAAAGTAAAAAATTTAACTCTGGTCATACAAATCCTTTTCCTTGAGTTGACATATTATTATAATATATTTCATGAATTTTTATTTTGCCGAAATTATAAGCATCCTATTCTATTCAAAATATCCGGTCAACAAAATCCTATTTAAAATAAATCCATGCAAAACTCATTAAAAACAAATGAATTATGCTGACGTCAGTATTACTGAATGTGCTCTCCCATTATCACATAATAAATGAAATGACGTATAAAAACCAACGCTGGATTACTTATTACATATGCTGTTGTTATGTAAACGAGTTATTTTATTTAATATGATATTGGAGGAAAAAAAGTGAAATTACTAATTTACTAATTATTATAATAAAATAACAATACTCTAATATTTGTTGTTCCTTTTCAAGCTATCAGTCATCTCACAACCCAAGACCAGTCAGCAAGTGGGACCACAGAACGATTCCGACGCAAGCTGCTCAAATTCCTCATTAAAGATAACATCTTTATGTGATAATAATTTTGATAATGGACAGTTGACGCGCCAGCGGTGGTGATAAAGCCTCGTTAAGGAGTCACGGGACAACTAATTGCGTAAAGATTAGCAATAGTAAATTCTCAACGGTGTCATAAAGTTCAGAGTTCAGACCCGGCCAGCATTTAAGCAAGCACTACTCTCTCTCTCTGGAAAAGCAAGGAGGAAGTGCAGATATGAAGTAAAGTAAGAAAAAGGAGGAGGCAGTGCTAGAGAGAAGCAGGAATTCACTTTCCACAATGCTTAGATATCTCCTTCCATGGATGCTCATACTCTGCTCAGCTTTTACTTCGGGTTCAGCGCGCCGAGGTAAGCTTCGGTTGCCCTTATCTCCTTTTCTTTGTTTATTCGAACACGCGTGGAAACGCTGAAAGGCTGCGATGCTTGAGATTTTGAGTTCGCGTTTCTATATTTCCACCCCATTTCGCTGGTTTTGGTCCGAGTAGCTGTGATCCTTAAATGCGATTGAATTCCATTTTGATGTGGGGTTGATCTCCTACAGTTCTTATTCATCATAGCTAAGGTGGATGACTTAGTAATGTAGTGCTTGAGTTGAGATTGGAATACAGCGCCGTATTCTCTCCCCTCATCTGTATTTTTACTTGGTTTTGATTCGATTCTAATAATGTCCAGCCATTTAATCCCAGCTGGCATCTGAGAAATTCATGCCGCTCCAGGGGAGGGCAAAATGGTGAAACTTCTTTCCGTCTACGCGTTTAATCTGAATCTAAATCCTTTTTTTCCCACTTAAAGAAAGAACTTGGTCACCACTTTGTAATAAATCATTAGAAGCCAATGATATTTTGCTTAATGCGTTGTCTGGAGCGTTACTTGACTTTGCTGTTGAATGCTTTGACTTTGAGAATATTAGTTGTTAAGAATTCAACATGTAAAAAATGGTCGATCAATTTCGAACGCTTTTCTTTAGAATTTGACTTTCGAGTTATTGGAAGGGTGAAATCAGTGTTCTGGGGGATAACTGGTACCGTGTCACGTTTCTGGAGTTCACTCTACTTTTTCATCATGAACTCCGGCATAAGGTACAAGCTGCCGCGTATAATTTGAACATCTCAAGGATTCGATCGCATTACTCATTTGCCACCCCCAATTGACAATCTGATAAAATGCATATTGATTAAGGGATAGTTCCTACTTGTCTTGTGTTATTCTTTTGGTTAATCTTTGTTTCAGTGAATCAGAATGATTGCTTGTACATATCAGACGATAAGGATTTTCATTCTTATTCCTTAGAATGTTCGTGTTCTTTTTCTTCTCTTCTCAAATTTGGTTGGATTATTTGCAGCACCATTTGCTATGCGCATAAGCTGCGGGGCTCGTCAAAATGTTCAAACAAGACCCACCAGTACCCTCTGGTATAAGGACTTTGGATATACAGGCGGCAAACCTGGCAATGCATCTCGTCCTAATTACGTTAGTCCTCCTCTTAGAACTCTCCGCTACTTCCCCTTGTCTGAAGGCCCTTCAAATTGTTACAACATTCATAGAGTGCCAAAAGGGCACTACTCAGTCAGGATCTTCTTTGGAATTGCTGTAACATCTAGAGCTACCAGTGAACCACTGTTTGATATCTCAATTGATGGTACCCAAATACATTCTTTAAAATCAGGCTGGACAAGTCAGGTTGATCAAGTCTTTGCTGAAGCCCTTCTTTTTCTTATGGATGGAACTGTCTCTATATGTTTCCATAGCACAGGTCATGGTGACCCAGCAATACTATCAATTGAGATTCTTCAAATTGATGATAAAGCCTATTATTTTGGCCCACAGTGGGGTCAAGGGATAATACTTAGAACAGTCAAAAGACTGAGTTGTGGTTTTGGACAGTCAAAATTTGGCATAGATTATGGAGGGGATCCTTGGGGAGGGGACAGATTCTGGCACCACATAAAAAGTTTTGGTCAAGATTCAGATAGACCTAGATCTGTTGAAAATAGGGTCAAACAGGCTTCACTTCCTCCAAACTTTTATCCAGAAACTCTTTATCGCTCAGCACTCGTTAGTACTGCTAGTCAGCCTGAATTAACATATATAATGGATGTGGATCCCAACCGAAACTACTCCGTTTGGTTACATTTGCAGAGATTGATAATTCAGTGACTAGTGCAGGGCAAAGAGTGTTTGACGTCATGATAAATGGTGATACTACCTTTGAAGATATAGATATTATAAAATTGAGTGGTAATCGATATACTGCCCTTGTGCTTAATACAACTGTTACTGTTAATGGGAGGAGTTTGACAATAGCCTTGAAGCCAAAAGAAGGTAGTCTTGCCATCATCAGTGCCATCGAGATATTTGAGATTATAATGGTCGAGTCAAAAACATTATCAGAGGAAGGTACATATGCTGACCCTCTTTGTTATATACTAACAGTTTCCTCAGAATCAAGAATTTAATCAACAGGGTGCTTTTCTTGCTTTTAATATCTCATATAAATAGCAATGTTTCCAAGTGTTGATATAAGTTACTCCCTCCGTTCCTTATTATAAGAGACATTTGATGCTTATGGCATGTTCCTATATATAAGAGACACTTAAAAGTTGTCTCTAGTTTTTTGTATTGATTTCCTATTTTACCCCTATTTATTTTGTCTCCAACTCATACTCTCTCTCCCTCTCACTTCTCTTTCTTTTAATAATTTAATTGTTTTCTCTCATACTCTCTCTCCTTGTTAATGGGGACATTGTTGGAAAAAACATTATACTTTTTACACATTAATTGTCTTCAACTAATTTTAACTGTTTTTTTTATCAACGTAATTTGGTTATTTGTCTCTTATAATAAGGAACGGAGGGAGTATATTTTAACATTGTGTTCCAAGTTAGAATTCTGTCATGATGAATATGGATCCTTGCGACGTATGGAATTTATATGACTGAAAAAAACTACTTCAGTTTGTTGTATAACTTAAATGACTATGGAATGCCGGCAATGCTTGCAAGCCTAGGGAATATGTTATTGATATAAAATAATATAGTTTGTGGCTTTTCTTTTTCCTATCAGCCTGCCCAATTCATGATATTTTGTTATTTTATTAATATTCACGGCTAGTAACGTTTTAATTTTAGGACTGTTGTATTTGGTCTCGTCTCACTTTTCATTACATTTTTTAGTTTACTTAATACTAATAGCTGTGAATATTATCCTGGTAATCTAAAATGCAAGCTTTGAAAGTTGATTACTATCACTTTACTCTAGTTAGGGCTTTACAATCATTGAAGAAGGCATTGGCGCTTCCGCCCAGGTTTGGGTGGAATGGTGATCCCTGTGTTCCTCAGCAACATCCATGGACTGGAGCAGATTGTCAATTAGACAAAAAAAGTGGAAAATGGGTCATTGATGGACTGTATGTTCTCCATTTGTTTAGGCTTTTATTTTCATTGGTTTAGGAGATGCTATTAAAACATATCCTTGGACTTCCTAACAGCTTAAGCTTTTTGTAATGAAGTGGTTCTTGACGATCTGACTGTTCCAACATCAAATTGATATTCCTTCTTTAAAATTATTTAGTTGTTGTTGTTTTCACGTAATCGCTTTTAGTTATAGTTGTATTATAGCTAAAAATCAATTCTTCAGCGTGAGAGCTTCTAAATCATATGTACCTCTATACACATTACGCAGTGAAAAATGGTATTCAAAATCTAATTAGTATATTTTAAATTTTTGTAAGCGTTTTCATCCATATTTTACCCTGAAAAGAGATCGTTACTACTAAGATGCTATTTAATTTCTGATGGTGCTTGATCTTTTGATGGACAGAGGCCTTGACAGCCAGGGTCTGAAGGGTTTCTTGCCAAATGACATATCTGGACTGCATAACCTACAGATCTTGTGAGTTCTTGCTAGTTTCCTGGCTTGCTCTCTAATTCACATAGACACACTGTGTCTTAAGTTTTATTTAAATGCATGTATGCCTATATCATGTTTGAAGCATTGTTGATAACAAAATACGCAGGCCTTGATTGAATTAAAAAAGTAACATATCAGTAGTTGATAACAAAATATGCAGACCTTTGTTTATTTTCCTTATTTTTAACTCCCTGTTGTCAAGGAATAGAAACAGCCAGCAGGTTTCTTTGCCTATATGTGATGTTTGTTTACATGTGCATTGCAGGAACTTGAGCGGAAACAGCATTCGTGGGGCCATTCCATCCTCGCTTGGAGCAATAGGGAAACTGCAAGTGCTGTAAGTGCGCCTATTATGATATTCTTTCCATTGTTCTGAATCTTATAAGGAACTCTTAGTAATTGATACACTGACTGAAGACTGAGTTGTTATGGCTCATGAATATATGAAGTAAACGATGATGCTCTAATGATGATTCAGCCTATTTCTCCTTTGCCTCCGACATCTCTCTTTTTATGGTATTAGATGGTGTGACTTTTTGCCCAATCTAATTTCTAATTTATTCCCTCACTATCCTGCTTATGTCTCAACTTCAAGCTGCAATTACGTGCTGGATTCTGAAATTTAGGGCTTATAAATTCTGTTAAAATCCAGACACTGGGCAAGAGCGATCTTTTGATTTGGTATGATGGCTTTTGCCCATTGTTACAGTGGCATGCAGTATGATAAATTCGCTAGCCAAGCCTATTGATTATTCATTGTCTTCACAGACATGCCAAAACTCCCTCTTATCACGCAATGTTGTGGTTAATTACACCCAAACTTGCTTCCCAAGTCATAACCAGTCCCCCCCACCCCCAAGCCAGCTACTAATTATTAATATTCTTTATTTCTCCATACTACCATTACTAATTTTAAGCTACTACAAAGTTACACCCATATGTTCACCCAAAAAAAAAAAAAAACTACACCCATATTGCCCGAGTGCACTACCACGCTATAAAACATTTGTTATGCATGTACTTGGTCGTAAAGGAATTCAAACAGATGTCTCTTCTTACTTCTATTACTACAAGTTCACAATGTAGTGACCAGTTTTGCTTAACTGTGTCCATGTTAAGGAGACCAATGAAACTTCTGCCAGTGATTCATGGTTCATTTTAATAATGTACCAAGCAAAGTATGGTAGATCTTTCGACAGAATAAATAAATAAATAAGACTTTTTGTCCGGATATGTCTATAATTTGTCAGAAATGAGAAGTTGCTATGGCAGTATGTGGTTCTTACATTCAAAAGATGAGTTTAGTTAGGAAATGATGCAAAGTCAATCCCGTTTTCAGTTCTACTCCATGAATCAAGCTTTAGCTAAAACATGCATGCCGTTTGAAACATGAGCAATATCTAAGGGAAAAGATGTGCCCACACACAAGACGAGCTTGTAAAACAGTTTCTTGGGTTTGTCAGAGCATATGTGGTCTCTTCGAATCTACTGTAGGAGGACCTCCCAACAAGAAAAGGAGGGAATACCCCGGGTACTATGTTTGTAACAGTAACTATTTTTGACAGTATTTATGAGGCAAACCAAAGAAGGGTTGGATTCTTAAACATGGATCTGATTGTAAAAGCTAATTAAGGGCTGGGCATTACATAAAATTAGAAGGAAAGTTAGAGTCATATATCTAAATGAACTTGTTAAAGGTTAGTGGATTTTAACATTTGATTCGCAAGGATGTTGAACGTGTTTCAAAATCATGAGAAAATTCAGTTCTTTCTTTGCGCTTTTTCTAGGAACAGTTTTTTCTCCGTGCTTCCATGTTAATGGGATTTTTGAACGTGATGTATTCATGCAGGGACCTGTCCTACAACTTTTTCAATGGATCAATCCCCGAAAGCCTTGGACAGTTGACATCACTGCAGAGACTGTATGATCATTTTGCGTAAATATATCACAAGTTTTCCTTTTAAAAAAAAAAAAACAAAAGAAAAGAAAGAAAAGAGAAGGATGTAGAATTTGTATTAATATGTCTTCATCCAGGAATCTTAATGGCAATTTGCTGTCCGGAAGGGTCCCTGCAACACTAGGAGGAAGACTTCTGCACAGAGCTAGCTTCAAGTATGTTATCAATGGTTTAAACTTATTTAGAAGATTCAAATATGTTTGTGCAATTTATTCCCCCTGCTTTTTTTCTTGTTTTTTCCTTCCTGGGTGATAATCTTTTAAATCTGCACCACTACACTTGTACATGGCTGCAGTTTCACTGATAATGCTGGCCTGTGCGGTATCCCTGGATTACGTACGTGCGGATCTCACCTTTCTGTCGCTGCTATAATTGGCATCGGACTAGGCGCTTCTTTAGCATTTCTAATTCTTGTAACCTGTTCAGTTTGCTGGTGGAAAAGGCGGCAAAATATCCTCCGAACTCAGCAAATTGCAGGTAAAGGCGTTCATTATCTATGAGTTCAACTATCAAAACATCATCTGTTTATGTTTCATCGCCGTATGATTTATGATCTTCTACCTATTTTATGGCATCATGCTTCACTTAAAATGGAAGTATGTAATACTGAAATCACCATGGTATCTAAACATCAACACTAGATATATTCATCATGGTCGCCACTGTTGGCATTGTGCAGACCTGGCACCACAGAAAATTTTCAAACTTGTGACTTTCGACATTTGGTTATAGTACTGATTTCAAGTATAATCAAACCATCTTGAGAGGTGTTGAGAGATCCAGTTTATGTTGGAATGAGAACTTATGTTGTGTCTGTGATTTTATCTTGCAGCAAGGGCTGCACCATATGCAAAAGCAAGGACCCAGTCATCCCGTGACATCCAGATGAACAGGCATACTAGTTATGGCAATGCCCGCAACGCTGCTGACACTGGCCCTATCTTGCTTTCTTCATAACAAAGCCCATCAAGTCCTATTCTTTCTCTGCCTTCAGTTACTATATCACTCTGAGCAATCTCCCTCTCATTTTGGTGGGCTTGGATGGCACATAATCTGGTCTTTTGGTGTAGCTGTCGTCCATTCTGTTTTTCTACTGCAAATTGGACCGCTTCTACAAGCTTTGTAAATCCGAAAATGCTGTACATTGCTGTACTCCCTTTCGCTGTTTCTTCGACGTTTAAAGCTTCTTTTTTTTTTTTTTTAATTTGGGGCGGGGGTTGTCTAATATTTGATAATTAAACTTTAGCAGATGAATAAACCTGAAGATGCTGTATCACTTTACTGATTAATTGAAAATAGAATTCCTATGTTCCTCAGGTTAGAAAGATCTAAAATTTATGTTAACGTAGGCCGTTATGCCTTTTGGGGGCTTCGTACCCGAACCAAGATCACTACTTTTACGAGTGACCTGCATTACTTTTTAAATTATTTAATGGTTTTTAACATACACCAAATGCCATCGAAATAAGATTTTCAAAAGCCCCTGGTCATGTCAATCTGGTGCTTCACAGTTTAAGTTTCACTTCTGGTATCGGAACAAGGGACGTAAAATTTGGTGTTGAACAGATAGGCAGTGCTATAAATTTCTTATCTGAACTTCAAGTTTTGGGGTGTGCCAATGTGTTGATGAGAGTCTAGCTTTGTCCAATACTTAGCACGGGTTTGGATCACTCTGAAAAAGATCATGTGTAGGTTTTATAAAATAAAATTCTTTTGACATATCCAAGCAATTTTAATGACAAATTGATATATAAAGATACATCAAAATTAAAAGTAAGAGCTAAAAATACTTAATAAATGGGAGGAACATAGGTGGGGGAGGAGGTGGTAGTGGAAACATGGGAGGGTCGGGGGGAAGGGAAGAAGACGAGACAGAAGACAACAAAAGGGGAACAAAAGAAAGTGTGCGTCCTATCAACAATGGCTTCAAAAGCCGATGCAATTAAAAAGTAAATATTTTTTGTAGACATTTAAAAAAAAAAAAAAGAAGACACACGTGTCTGTGTGCAGAGAATCACCAAACATGGTCCCTCCCTGACAAAACCACCGGCCACACCCCACCATCAAACTAACAAACAAAACACTCACGCACTAAATACTACTGGTTCCGTTCTTTATTATAAGAGACATTTGATCTTTATGGTATGTTTTTATATATAAAAGACACTTAAAAGTTGTCTCTATTTTTTTGTATTGATTTCCTATTTTACCCTATTTATTTTGTCTCCAACTCATACTCTCTCTCCCTCCACTTCTCTTTCTTTTAATAATTTAATTGTTCTCTCTCATACTCTCTCTCCTTATTAATGGGGGCATTGTTGGAAAAAATATTATACTTTTTACACATTAATTGTCTTCAACTAATTTTAACTGTTTTTTTTCTATCAACGTAATTTGGTTATTTGTCTCTTATAATAAGAAATGGAGAGAGTAAAAGCTAAAAACTTACTGTTCCTAATTATAAGTTCCTCTTTTTTAATAGATTTATTTTTTTATAATTTTTTTTGAATTTGTCTGAATATTTAATGTATTGTTACCTATTTTACCTTTAATAAATTCTTATATAATTCTCTCTCCATACATTCTCTCTTTATTTATCTCATTATTATTCGCTTATATTTATTACGGATATATTTAGAAAAAAATTACATTTGTTACGTATTAATGCTTTTAACTAATTTTAACTGTTTTCTTAAAAGCTCAATTTGAATAAAAGGTACTTATAATTAGGGATGGAGTAGTACTGTATTTAACAAATTACTACCTCCGTTTCTTATTACAAGAGTTTATTAGTTTTTAATTTGATTCTAAATATAAGACTCTAATCTATTATGTCTTTCATATTCATTCATTTTTTTAAAGTAGCCTTTGAAATATTGCACATATAAAATGTTTCATATAATGTTAACTCTAGTTAATATACATGATTACTAAAGGTATTTTAATAAAGACAATACCTATTTATAATAAGTAACTAACTTAACTAATTTTTTTAATCTTTTTAAATTAATTAATTAGGTCTTATAATAAAAAAAAGAAGCAGTAATATATAAATTGGTAAAAAAACGAATAATAGCATTCACGTGACCATTATTACTACCTTCCCCCCGTTTTTGTATGTTTATGAAATGTCAGGTTGGTGCAGTCATTCTCAGTCTCACACTCCCTTTCTCTCTCACCGACTCACGTCACAAAACCACACATACACACACCCCTATAACTTTCAATGGTAATAGTAGAAATAAATATAATACTCTTCCGATCCTTAATATAAGACCCATTTGATAAATTTGATTAAATTAAAAAGTTAGTAAGTTGGTTAATTATAAAAAAAGTGACACATTTTTCCTAAAACACCATAATCATCTTTCTTAATACCCCTCTTCCTCTTCTACTTAATTATGGTTGAGACAGTATCTATAGGGGTAATTTAGAGAAAATTGATAAATATAGGGTCTTATATTTAGGATCAAAACCAAATTAAGAATTGGGTCCTATATTAAGGACAGGAAGAGTATAATATTCGCTCAAAAAATATAGAAAAGTGAATATAAAAAAAGTGTCAGAAAAAAAGACAGGAGGAAGCGAGTCAAACACGCCATCCAGATACACCCTTCTCGCGTTTCAGTCCCATCCCATCTCCCTGTTGGGCCCACTCCTTCTGTTCCCTCCTCCTCAGACACTGCCACCATCCTCCCCCGACCTTTTTTTTTTCATTTTGCACCTTTTTAAATTTATAAAATTTCCCCACTGATATGTTTATTAATTTTTATGTTTAGTAATACAAACTCATATTAATTAAAATTTTAAAAAAATATACTGTATGATATGTGTATTTTTTTTAGTAATAGTATTATACTAGTAGTTCCGTGTGGAAAGAATAATAAAAATGTCAGGAGCGTAAATTTCTCTGTAGGGCTTACGTCACTCACATGATCCTATCATACCCTCTTGCTGCGCCCACGTCCGAATCCAATCGGGCGGCGGCTTTTCCTCCGCTTGGGTCCCACTTCCCTCTTCCACGCGCTTCTTGTTTGTTCGCGTGTTTTTCCGTCTTTCTAATCTTAACTGTTCATTTTAACATGCCTCACCATCGGACGGCTCTCCCCGAATTCCGCTTTTTTTTTAAAAATCCTGAATTTCTTGAGCTTTTCTTCTGTGTGCGCGCAGATATAAGGAAACGAGGGAAAGAGAAAAGAAAACAAACGGCGCCTAGTGTTGTGCCGCCCAGCCGACGATTACGGGAGGCTGCGTGGGTCCCCCTTCTATTTCACCCACTTCCTCCCTCATCTTTCCCCACCTCGCTTTGTGAAAGGCTTTTGCAGCGAGTGTGTGAAAGAGAAAGATTATACTAACGAAGCTTCGTTTCATTTCATGGCTTCTTCGTCTTCGCCTTCTTCTTCCATGTCGCGCGAGGGTCACTACAGAGGGGTCAGAAAGCGACCTTGGGGTCGATACGCCGCCGAGATTCGCGACCCGTGGAAGAAAACGCGCGTTTGGCTTGGCACGTTTGACACTCCGGAAGAAGCGGCGCTGGCCTACGACGGTGCTGCCCGTTCCCTCCGTGGTCCTAAGGCAAAAACCAACTTCCCTGCGGCTCCGGTGGCCACCGGAGGTCTGTCCCTCGACCTCAACGCCCCAACCTCTGATCATCGCTGGCCTCCCATTCCCTCCGGTCGCCTCGTGCTGAACGAGCTCCTCCACGTGGGTGTTCTCAAGGACATGTCTTTTGATCATCCTCCGCCTTCTTCCCCTGCAGCACCCATTGCAATGGTTCACAACCCGGCGTGATGGTTCTGTACCCGTGGACGGAGGTCATCGTCAGGTGACGGAGAACTCTCCCACGGCTTCATTTCTCGGCCTCGTTCGGCGAGGCCTGCCGATCGACTTGAACGAACCTCCTCCCGTCTGGCCTTGAACGGGCGTTTTGTATCCTAGGGCATTTAGACGATGTCGCTTTTAACTGTTTTCATCCCCTGTTTTGTTCATCCATTATGTGTTGTAACCTTTATTATCATCATCCGAGACTCTCAGAACCCAGTACTGACAAGAATATATTACTCTATCAAAGCTATGAAAACATGCCATGTATATATATTTATTGTTAATCGCCATTTTAACTGTGAGTTTTCATTTCTCCCTTCAAATGGCGTTGTGGTTTCGTAAAAAATGGGTAGAGCGGGGAACGACCGCTGCGGGGCTGGGCCGCCGCGAGTGGCACGCACGCGCAACTAGACGGGGAGTGAGGGGGAAGTTGTCTGGGAAGCGGGCGTGTGGGTGTCGGCATGATGGCATTCCTTTCAGAGTCAGGTTGGAACAGAGCGCAGATTCTGGTTCTGAAGATGGTAGCAGGGCATTAATAAAGCAGGCCCGGATGAGACCCACCCGCTGTTCAGCGCGCGTATTGTTTCGGGACGTTGTGGGGTAGTAATCAATCGTATGATAATGCGTATTAAGCGTCACTCGGATAAGTTGGTATCACCTGTGAACAGTATAGGAGTACTCGCCAAAGGATAAACAAACAAATAAAGCTAATGCATAATAAATAATGTGTTAAGTGGGCATATGGTCTGAAAGAGGATTCGGATTCCGCAACGTTGTTGGATTAAATTATAGTGCAGGCTTTATAAACAAAGTGGCTTTTTTCAGGTTTAAAACTCGCCCCGTGTTTTGAATTCGGCCGACATGAAACCAAGCATTTGTTTGGGGTCTACAAAATGAAACGTGGCCACGCCACACTTGTAGGTTGGAACTATGTTTTGTCCGTCAAAGCCATATGCCCGTACGTACATTTGAGTTGAAATGATCAAAACCCAATTTATTTCTTCTCTCACAAGCCGCCGAGCTCAACTGGCAGTACTGGATTGTCGAATCTTTTGCGGTTGGGATTGAGCTTGTGATAATGGGTGATGATAGCGGGAAATGAAGCTAGCTGGGGACGTAGACGTGGTACGTCCTACGTGAACCACATGACTGCGTCGTAGAGGGAAATAAGTATGAGATAGGATGAGGGTAAGTAAGTGGGTTTGACAAAACATGGTCGTACGTCAAAGTCAAGAAAACCAAGGGAAGGTACGTAATTGGGGGGAAGATGTCATTGAAGAGATGGAAGAGAGGAGGAGGGGTTCAGAGTTAGGAGGTGACAGAGCACATATGAGGATGTGTGATGATGTCAGGAGTGGTGGATGGAGCTAGTTGTGAGGAGCATTAATTGCGCTTAATGGATCACTAAAATACGAGACGACATAATAGTACTCGTACATAATAAATTGGGAATAAAATATGACTACTCGTACGTCACACTCATCAACTTTCCGTATTTTTATCAATTGCCGTCTTAGAAACCCAGTATGCGGTGTCGAAAGAGATGGACGAATGAAAATGATCAAGGTTTACACTAATATTCTGTACCTATTTAGAAGATATTTTACATTTCTTCTTATAATTAAAAAATTAAACCTTTATAAATAAAATTTAAAAAATTATATATATACTATTTTACTCCTCTTGGTCAGAAGTATAAGACACTTCTCGAAGTGTTTCTAAGTATAAAATCTTTTATAATATAAATTATACTACAAAAATGTGTCTTATATTTAAAATCGGAGGAATATAATATGGCAAAGTATTTCATGGTACATTTGATCTTATTTCTAATGCATCTAACATCTCTTCTTTTTTTTTTTTTTTTTTAACATCAAACCTTATCTTATTTATAATGCGCTTTAGCTCTGGCCCTTTTGATCTGTTCTTGCCTGAACAGGGTATAATCTTTTGGCTTTTTAATTATGAAATAGAATTTCCTTACTCCATAGATAAGCATTTGCTCACAATAGAAAGTCCGCGTCATCTCAATTGTGTGAATTGAGGTGATTGAATTTGCACCAACCGGACCGTAAATTTCATAATTGTGAAAGAAGAGTGATTGGATGGCGTAAAGGAGAAGGGGTAGAGTGGAGAGGAAAGAGAGAAATGGAAATGGGGAAGTAGGACACGTGGGCGATGAAAGCGGTGACACAAAAGACAATCGCAACGTCCGGAGGCGGATAGGCACAGCCCCCTATCCGATCCTAAGGGTGTTTGGATGTCATAATACAATTAATATGAGTTTTTTTTGCTCAATCGATTCCAAGGGTGTTTGGATATAATCAAATCATAATTTGAAGAATAATTTCTAAAAATAGATTCTAAAAAAAATAGATTTTGTGAAGAATAGATTTTATGAAAAAGTGATTCTGATAAATTAGAGTGTTTGGATAGTTGTTATCAGAAGAACTTTTATATGTATAAATTTTACTAAAAAAGGATAAGTTAATATGATATTACATAAAAGATAGATTTTATAGTATATTTTAATTGAAAAATAAAATTGTTAATAATATTTTTTTACCAACATATTAATAATATAATAATATGTACATATATTTATAAAATATAAGATTAAATATGTCTAAAAAAATAATTGAGGAATGTTAAAATCATATTGTCGTTAAGATCTACTCTACAAGCACAATCATACTCTCCCATTTGAGCCAGAAGCAGAATAAATTCACTTCTTCTGAAACCATGGTTTTGATCCAAAACCCATGGTTTTTGTTTTTTCCTGGTTGTTGGGCAAGTCTGGGGACCCAAACCATGGTTTGGGGGTCTCAAAACCTGATTTTCTTGTTATCCAAAAAAACCCTAAATATAAGATTTTTCTAAAGATCGGAAGAGTATTACATTACAATGCCCTTGTCCTTGTTTTTCTTGCTATTAGGTCAAGAAAATTGTAATTCAAAATAAAAATAAAAATGATGTCATAATACAATTAATATGAGTTTTTTACTTTCGATTGTATTAAATAAAAAAGGAGAGGTAATTAAAAATGTGGCACTAAAAGCAACTTTCTCGTTTTTAAGGGTAAAATAGAAAATTTCTATTTTTAAGATAAGCTTAATTACTAAACTTTATTTATTTTTTTTATATGTAAGAAATAACTTATACATTCTGGTTCTATAATTTGTCATTTGAAAAGCTTTTCACATACCAAAAAAAACATTAAATAGAGAAAATCTTTTACTTTATCCTTATTAAGGAAGGAAGGAATTAATAATTAATACTCTCTCACATATTCTCCTCTCTTCACTTTATTATACTTAATTAATAGAAACAGAATTAAAAATGAAACATTAAAACGAGTACAAGTACAAAAAAAAATTTCTTCTACAAATGACAAATAAAAAAGACATGAATGGTTAACTTTAATACCAAAAGAATCAAATAACTAATTTGTAAATATTTAAAAAAATGTAATTAAATTAGTTATTATCTTAAAACATTCTTATTAATCATGTTGTAATGGAACTACTGTTTAATCAAAATCTTTTAACATGAGCAATCATCATAAGTGCTATTTTATGAGAAGTGAATAAATATAATAGACAAAATAAATTATATTTTTATATTATCTCTGGTCTTATAATTAGAATTGATCATCTAACTTTTATAAATGGATTGTTGTATTTTCTAGAATAATACATTACTACGTACAAATCTATAAATATCGTTAAAATTTAAAAGCAATGTATTTGTTATCTGTCGTTTTAATTAAGAAAAAAAACGAAGGACGCAGAAATAGAAGGAAGAAGAGAGTGATTATCAAAGAAATAAAGAGAGGGGGGGGGGAGGGCCGTGCGTGTGAGTGAGTAGAAGAGGAGAAGAAGAGGGTGGGAAAATGGGAAGCACGTGGCAAGATAGTGGGGAGATGGGACGGCCTGACGGATCTGATGGCGGAGGTGACCTCACCCACTTACACATCGAATAGCGGGTTTCTGCGCACACCACACCACGACTCTTCAGTTATTTATTTGTTCCAAAATAACTAAATGAAAAACCATAGATAAAGCAGAACGCATTATTACATACAACAACGCATGGTCGGCGGCTCTGCTTCTCCCCCATCATCATCAGTGGCTGCGCCGCCGCAGCAGCCCCACCCGACTTTTTTTTATTATGAATTACTTAATTACCTTTATTTTTATTGTCCTTTTTAATCATCTCTGTAATGGGCCTCATTCTTCTGTAATAGTTACTGTCTTATCTGATTCTAATTATAAAATCTATTTATAATTATAAACGAAATTTTATAATTAAAATCAAAAGTAGTATAATTTCATGATCTCCACTAATATTTTTAATTCATTAAATTAAATTCTTCAATTTTAAAGTGATTTTCAAGCAATAAAAAGAGGCCATTGGTCCCTCAAAATTATACGAAACATCATTTTTTTTAGTTAACTGTTTTTTTTTTCTTTTTAATCTTTAACCGACTCTAAAACTTCCTTGCCATATTACAAAACAAAAATTCAATAAATCCTCTCAGTACTCAATTAATATCAGTTAACTCTCTAAAAATTATGAAATTTCACTATACTCCTTGACAAATTTTTGTTTTGTAAACAGACAAAAATATCCCTAATTTATTTGAGTTGTGAAAAGGCCTCTTTTTAATACATAATTATAAAACCATTTTTTAAAATGATAACCATGGTAGAAAAAGAATTGAATTAGAGTGTTAAAATACTACCATGGTTATAAAGAGTTTGACTTGTTTCAAAAACATCCCAAGCGGCTCAGCATACATAAAACACCCACGGGTTTAACAACACACGTAGAACAAAGCCTCAGGGCACAATAACCTCCCACAAGCTTAACATAACATTCATCTCACAAAGACTTAGGACACAAGAAACATAGGGTGCTCAACCCAGCCCACAAGTCATGCACATAAGAGTATCACATACAGCAGAGTCTTATGGCCTTCATCCATTTTAACAACATTCATCAAATACGTCATCCAAACAAAAGAAAGTATACGTCAACACAGTCGTGGGCCCTAAAATGGCAATATACATAACATTACATGCCTAAACCAGAAGAGGACTACTAGGCTATGCTCGCCTGCCTCTGGTTGCTTCCTTTCACGCCGAGCCAAACTAGATGGCTCTCCTGAAAAGCATTGAGGAATAGCGGGATGAGACGTAAAGTCCCAGTAATCAAGTATTAATTTATGATATATACAAGTAGGATGGCAAGTTGGTGAAGTAGTGCTTAAATATAGTTTAAGAAATAAATGATACTTTAATAGATACAATCACATAAAAAGAGTATATCTCTCCATTCACAACACAACTCATATAAAAGTACATATATGCAACAACACAATGAAATATGCCCTCCCATCACCTTACTCCTCCTTATGTCTCCTTGACAAGGACTCGGGCTTTCTGTGCTGAGTAACCCGGTCAAAGGTCAAACAACCCACTCATATCAAGCAACGGGCCCCCTCCTGTACCTACACTGTCCAAGAATGGACTATGGTGCAAGAGGTGTCTACCCAAGAGTTCGTTCTCAATTCTGGGCCAAGGAAAAAAGAAAGAACTACAGGGGTCTAATAATAAGCCAAACACTGGGATCCATAGTGTAGGCATGCTGCATGGGCTTCAAGAACAATTATCCTCTACATAACAAAATCCATCATCCACATACGAACTCCATGCATAGTCACAATATAAATCAAAATATCACAATCTTCAAAGTAAGATGATATAATTTCAAACAAAGTATAACACATTTTCACTTCATTTAATATCATAATATTAGTATATTAAATTCAGTACTACACGAAAACATAATTTCCTAATAAAAACACAACTCAAACATAATTAGATCAACATACTTCCCACTTCACCAAAATTTGTCATATAATAAAAATATATTTTATTCACAGGTATACTTTTACAAATTAACTTAAGAAAATAAAACATAATAAAACACCTTACAATCTAAAAGCGTGTGTATATAAAATAAATTAACCCCGGTTACCTCTATCCAAGTTAACCTCATAGCTTGAGAAATAAGAACACAAATTATAAACTCCGAAGTACAAGATAATCTACAAATAATATAGATACAATTTAATGTACATACAAATAATTAACTTAAATTACATAGAATATTATTAATAATATCTATACATATATTTACTATCCAAAAATTCGTACTTCAAATAACAATATTTCTCTACCCAAATAATCATTTAAATTATAAATATTTATAAAATATTGTTTTTATTTAATATTGTAAGAATCTCAATTTATAATTTAAGTTTCCAGTTTCAAAATTTTTCTAATAATATAGTCTTAACCTATTTTACATTTTAAACCAATTAAAATATCAATAATATATAAGTAACCCAAATAATTTTATTTAACTTAAATTTAATCGGTAAAAACATTCTATATATCTTGAATAATACATTTTCCAACCAAAATTAGTTTAAAATTCTTAAAACAATCAATAAAAAAATATAAATCGATTAAAATTTCAATAATATATCAAACAACCCAAATAAATTATTTAACTTAATTTTAATCGGTATAAAATGATGTATATCATAAATGACAGATTTTCCAACAAAATAAATTTGATTTTAAATACCATAGGTAATAAATGGACAAATCTAGACCGATTAAAATTTCTTAATAATAAATCTTTAAATTTCTTCGGTCAAATATTTTCGAAACTCAATACTTACTCTATACCAGATCACAAAATTTTCTCTAAACATTATAATGATACTACTAATATAAAACTTTAAATATATAGGAAATATTCATGGAGAAAAATTTAATAGAAAGAAGTGTTTTAATGTAGCTATATGATCCCAAAGCTTGTATGACTCTTCAAACTGCTAACACTTCTTTTCTCTGGGTCTCTCCTTTTGCGCATCTCACTCTTTCTTTCCATTCTTTGCGATCACTCTTTCTTTTATCCTTCAAATTCTATCGTCCTTCATCAATTTTTTCTTCATTTATTAATGCTTCCTCCATATTTTTCTTCCTTCAGTCAAAAGTTCCCCCAAATTCCTCTCTTCTTAAATACGTTCAGCTTTCGGTGGAAAGCTGAACGTGTTGTCCCTTCCCCTTTTTTTTTTAAATATTAATAAAATATTATTATTTAATAGTAATAAAATGTAATATAATATATTTTTTGAAATAATAGCTTTTTTTTTAAGGATGTTACAAGTTGCAAGCTATTAATTTTATGTTGCAAATTGTTGAATTCTTGTTATAAATGATCGAATTTGAATTATTCATTTATTCGCCCATAAAATTTACAAAGATTTGCAATAAGAAATTGACGATTTGTAACAAGAATTTAACGATCTGCAACACAAATAAAATAAAGTATTTTTGTCTTCTTACGTAAATAATTAAAAAAATAGCAAATAAAGACTCCCAATATGTAAAATTATGATTTGGGACTCTCAATTTAGAAAATAGCAAATAAAGACCCAATACGATATTGCAAATATGAAATCTTAGTGAAATGTATGAAATACCCCTCAGTCAAGTTATGATTTGGTCTACTGAAGTTGTCATTCGCTAAAGTGAACTTGTTATTTCCCATAGTCAACTTATCATTTGACATATCCTTAGCGAAGTTGTGATTTGGTCTACTAAAGTTATCATTTGTTAAAGTGAAATTGTCATTTTCTATAATTAACTTGTCATTTGGTCAAAGGGCATTTCAAACATTTTACCAAGATTTCATATTTGCAATATGAGACCGGGCCTTTATTTGTTCTTTTTTAAATTGAGAGTCCCATATCATAATTTCACATATTATGAGTCTTTATTTGTCATTTTTTGTAAAAAAATTTGGTCAGGATGTGCGGGGAAATTTGAGAATTTTTTAGAGGTTTACTGATATTAATTGATTATTGAGAGGGTTTATTGAAACTCTTCTTAACACAAATATGCACGGCATGCCCCCTCTCTTTTTATCGTTATCATCTTCTTCACCCGTATATATGCTCCCAAGCCATTGTTATCTTCATCGTTGATCCTTCTATAAAAGTGAAAGGAGCCAAAACTCAACGTGAAACTATATCGATATTTATATGCGAAAGGAAATAATCCTCTAACATAGTTTATTTTCCTAAAAGAGATTATTTTTTGGAATAATTTTTTAAATACAACAACAAAGACGATTTTATTTTTTGGAAAAAAATTTGTTGGATTTTTTATTCCTTATTTTTTGTGCTCTATATTTTCGAAAGAGGCCCGTTTTAATTTAGTCTAAATATGTTTTCCAAAACATGCCATGTGAAGAGCCAAGAAGAGTTGTTAAAGTAAGTAACAAGTCAGGTAATAACTCTGCAGTTTTATGAGTTCACATCTTGCTACCAATAAATCACTGAGCTCATGGATCAATTAGTAGAAATTGTTCCAATTTAACTAAAGGTCACAGACTTGATCCTTTGATAATGCAACAATATAGGAGGTAAAGTCACTATCCATATAAATCTTATTCAGACTAGTCTGGTTTATAATTTTTTGAAAAGTTAGTCAAGATATCAGGTAAATATATAGTATATGATTAAAGAGGTGCTTAGGTACATATAGAAGTGCTTTTAAAAAGTACTTTTTTGTAAAACAAAACAAATTTCTCCATATATTTACTTCGTATACCGTAAAAACACTTTTAAAATCATAATTTGGTTTCTATCCAAACACTCCGTAAGAGTTCCTACTATCCCTCACCGTGGGTTAGAAGTTCTCTAATATTTTTTTGGGAGAGGATTGGATTGAGGATGAGAAAATTCATTTCTAAAAGTTAAAGGTTTGCTTGGAACTGCGATCTATGAAGAGTCTATTTATGTAAGAGGATGTTTGGATAGAAACCAAACTATGATTTTAAAAATATTTTTATGGTATACGAGATAAGTATATGAAATTTTTTTTTCTCATTTTACAAAAAAATATCTCTGAGAAGTAATTTTAGATGTTTCCAAACACTATCAAGGTGAATACCACTGGGTTGGCAGGTTGGAAACCGGCTGGAGATGCTGCATCTTTTCTAAAAGTACTAAGAAAAAAATTAATAATAAATAAATAATATAGGAAAGAGGGCCATCACGTGGAAGTAGAGGCCCTGTGCGGGCTGCGGCTGCGGCTGCGGCTGCGGGGGCCGAACAAGTCCAAATAACAACAAATTAATATTTGGAGGAAAGGAAAGCAACCCTCTCTCTCTGTGTGGGCCCAGTCCATTCCTCATTGCCAAACAAGTTAGCCTCATCCCACACTCATTTCTTTTCTAAGCCATCTGAAATTCGGGCAAAAGGTGTTTTCATTCCTTTTTTTTTTTTTTAATTTTCATCCACTTTTATTTTAAGTTACTCCTTCAGTTCTTAATATAAGATCTATTTAATTAATTTGATTAGATTAAGAAAGTTAGGTGAGTTAATTAATTATAAAAAAAGTGATACATTTTTCCTAAAATATCATAATCATCTTTCTTAATACCCCTTCTCCCTCTTCTACTTGATTATGACTGAGGAAATATCCATATGGGTAATTTAGAAGAAATTAATAAATATGAAAAATGGGTCTTATATTTAGGACCAAAACCAACTTAAGAATTAGATCCTATATTAAGAACCGGAGGAGTATAAGATGAAGATTTTAACAGTTCAGATTTTATATTTATATAATTATAAATAAAATATTAAATTTTTAAAAATAAATAAATAAAATAAAAAAATTACTAAATTTTAGTCACTATAATTCCAAACAATGATAAAAAAATATTTTGTAATATTATCTTTAAAATATGAAATTTAAACCGTTAAACTTACATTCTTAATAGTTGAGATAGGAAATGTTTCCTCGTATATTATTGGCAAATCTTTTACGTCTTACCTTTTCATTTTCTCATTATCGCTCTCATTATTATTAACATTCTTTTGTTTTCTTCTCCCTTCGGAATTTGCTGGGTTTTAATGGTGGCCCCCACCAGTTCAGTCCTGCAAATCCTCTCCCATTTGTCACTCACATTCAATTCTCTCCATTTCAGGTCCAATCCCACTTCTGTACTCTATCTCTTTTATCTGCACCTATTTTACAGTTTTAGGCCTCCCCTGCTCCTCATATAAAATCAGTTATTTGAATGCTTTGTGTGCCTGTTTGGGATAATATCATAATAGTAAAAATCTCTTATAAATAAATTTCACATAAATCAAGATAAAACTCTTCTCACATACTTATCTCGTATTCCGTAAATCACTATTAAAAAGATACTTATGTAATTATAAGCTGTTTCAAACAGGCCCTATATCTATGTCAATTTGACACTACTTTCAATTTATATGTTTAAGTACTTCAAAACAGAAAATACAATATTTAAACAAGGAGCATGGAAAAGAGAAACACCAATTTAATCTAAGCGTTCAAAAAGAGTAAAACGCATTGAGCAGGCTCAATACTTAATTCATTTTCTCGCCTCTTTTTCTCCCCCAAAAAAAAAGTTTACCAAAAAAATGTTCAGATCATGCATGAACATTCATAAGCAGAGCAGGGTCCCACATAATTGGTTACAGAGACTGCAGGTACACGTTAAATATGCTAGGGGCATTCCATAATTGTTATTACTTTAATCCTTAAGCGCAAACAACGTAGCAGAGTGGGAGCCATTGATTTGGTTTGGTGCTCGAATTCAAAAGTTTTGTCTGTCTGGTGGGATGTGGCATAGATTCTTGTCTCATTGGTCACAAGCGTGTAGCTGAAAAGACAGGCCTCCCCGTCCTGTGATTATGAATTATCATGAGGCATTTTCTTTCTCAAAGAAGTCAAATGCTGAATGAGTAAAACCCACTTCACCGCTTCACTTTTCCCCATCCCTCAATGGATAAAAGCCTTTCACAGTGGAGCATCAACCACGCATTGGCATGTATGTCCCTAGTACCGCTCAAGCAAAGGGGATTACCTAAAAGCTGCAAAAAGCAGTCCAATGATTACCCCCTATACTGCACCAGTTTCAATAAACGAACAAGAATTCCCAGAACGAATCATCTCCATTGCAGTTGCACCAAAATATTGAATATAACATGCATACTTCGCCACCATTTGATCTGGAGAAGGGAGGGTTCTAGAGAAAGTAAAGGTGCAGCTCATTGTAGCAATCACAAGCATGTAGAACAGTAAGAACAAGCTGGCTCGGGTATGAACAAGGCTGTATTGGTTGGGAGTGGATGAACTTGTTGCTAGCAACTAATCTCTTAGTATAGAGAAGTTGAAATGTGAATTTATTGGAGTAAAAACCCAATTCTCCGTGCAAATTAGAGATCAATCAAAGTGATACACTTCCAATCTACAGGCATCTCGGGGCGCTTATTGGGGACATGACCACTATTGACTACCCAAAAAATATACAAATTCACAAAGATATATAACTGCTGTAATTGAGCTAAGTTTACAACAGTTGCTTCAATTGAGATGGTCTCTTCCTGAAATTGACATGATATGTAGTATGTTTGCTAACAATAGTTTTTCTTTTTTTGGCCTGAGTTTGCTAATGATAGTTGAATTCAAGGAAAAGCAGCAACTTGCTAAGGGTTTTCAGCATCGCTTGAACCAGGACGGGCATCCAAATTGAACTCCTCAGCAACATCATCAGCTATTCTCCATCTGTTAGATGCATAAACAGATAATATATTTTACGTTTCAACTTCCCGAGTACAAATTATTAAATCCACAGGGTTTTAAACCAATACCTCTCGAGCACAAACTTCCCTTCCTTGTATCTTTCATTTTTGTCATGTGCCATAACCTTAAGAAATGAAAAATCAATGTCAGTTAAGACTATTGTGTCACCAAACCTGATCATACTGCATACCAAATAATCGCACTGAAAAATTAGTGTGCTATCAAAGCTAATGCTGATTGAATGAACCCGTGTAAACATTAAAGAAAAAGAAGCTATTATAATCCAAAAAGAGAAGATAAATGAATACAGACGAGTAATCCTAGAGCTCATTTATAGAGGAGCTCTAATCCCAATACTAATCTCATTGGAAGTATCATAATCCAAAAAGAGAAGATAAACTCTATCCACTTGAGTCTAATCAAATCCCAGACTTCTAAAACAAACATAAAATTCAAAACAAACTAAAGTGACTGTCAAATCCTTTGGTGCCTAGCATAGGTTCTCCTTCATCTTTCCATAACAGGGGAATGGTGGATCAGGCCGAAAAGAAGAGAGGGGGAAATGGTGGAGACGAGCACTGTTGCTCGTAACTTCAGGAACTAATTCTGGTTTCTGTTCACATGATACATCCTGGATTATTTCACTTATAAATCTTTAGCAAAACAACACTGTGAACCTTCAGATATGTAAATCGAAGAACAGAATGTCTCGTATTTATCAAACTCATTCATAAAACTACAATATAACTGTCGGGTTGATTAAATCTAATTATGAATTACATTGAATCATGCTTGCACAATGGTCATACTTTAACATAACGAAGGTGCAGCAAGAAACTTACATATTTCCACCCAAGAATTTGCCCACAGCAGCAACAAAATATTTCTTCAACAGTATGCAAGCCAGACATCATCATCCTCTCCTCCTGAGGCCCAAGTGATATATTTACCCTATCAGAGACCAGAAACTAATGAACAAAAAGAAATAAAAGCATTTATTCACGAAGATCCTAATGAATCTATTAATGGTTGGAGAAAGTAAATGTTTGAACCAGTGTGACTCTAAGTGGCATTCTCTAGAATAAAAACAACTATCATCTGAGAAACAGCAAACTTGTTAAGGGGATAACAGAGAGCCAGTTCACGTTGCATTACTTCAGGCTAAGTGGAACAATAGAAAATCATTCAGCTTTATTGTGGTGCAAAAACAGTAGTTATTCTATTTCCATCATTGTGGGGTCACTAGGAAGTTTGCACAGAGGCTCCAACATGTGTCATAAGAGTTCAATAATTTTTTACCATTACATCAATGGTCAGTCATTTTTGTGATTTGGCTTATAAGCTGATGTTTCGCATTGAATGATAGCACAGAGAAATGCTAGTTATTCAAACACATTTTCAAAATTAATGCTCTGCTTGAGTGTTTATGAGGGGATGGAATAGGATGGCAAATATCTGAATGGGATTGCTAAGAAGTCTTAATGAAGGGAGTCCTTTCCAATTGTTTGGAAGTTGCAATGAGAAGAACGGGATGAAACGCTTAAAAATCCCTTTTTCCAACTTGTGAAACAGACATGTAAGAGTAAACTAGGGTAGAGAGTGCATTTATAATTTAAAATTTGGAGCAAATAATTCCCCCCCGCCCCCCTGGCCCTGGGCCACGGGGAGGAAAAACAGAACGGGGTTTTGGAGGGCAAAGTGCAGTCTTCTACCATTTCATCCTTTAAGATAATCTCATAAAGGCCCAACCCACACTCACTTAAGCTCCTCCATTTCATTCCTTGTCATCCATCCAAACACTACCTATAAACAAAAGAGGTCACATAACATTATTGCCACCCACACTTGTTACTAGAGAGCAATGAGTTGTCAGGACGGCAAATGCTACAATTTGTCCTCCAGGTGTCAAGTGTGACAATTATGGTTACAAAGAAAAAGTGGCACACTCATTTTTTCACAATATAGAATAGTACCAAACTCGTTAAATATTTTGTTGATTGGAAAACTGCTCAATTTTTAAGTCTCTTTGCTCTTGAATCCTCTTGTCCTCTCGGATGGCATTTGCCTCAGATTTCCTTTAAACTTCTGTAAGTCCATATTGCTGGGCACAATGGAGGCTTTGAAATAATTGTGTAAGATTGACACTATTAGTAACTTCAATAAGGAACCAACATCAATATTCTGACAACCCAATAGGCTTCCCTCTTACAAAGGTCATGTACTATTAAAATCTGAAAACAATTGAATCATAATTTTTTAATGTAGTTTCCCATATTGGTAAAGGAACAGATGATTTGGAGAAGGACAGGACCAAAATAGGAACTTCAACCAAATCAGTTGCAAAATGCCAAATGCCGAATACTGATAAGAGTATCTCCATATCATAAGATTAAACAAGAAATGGTGAAAAAGAAGCAGAAATTTCAAACAACTTACACATTGCTAAATAGGTATGCTCTCCCTCGACGGCAGTTGAAGGACTGATTACATCACAAAGGCAAGAAAAGAAGTTAGATTGCCAAGCCATATGAAAGGCTCCTACACTTCACACAATCAATGAGCTAGACACGTTTTCAACATTCAAAGAAAAACAATTTTCAATAAAAATCTGAGATAGACAGCAAGCACAAGGAGCCAAAAACTAATTAAATCATTTTATGTTATCATGCGTGCGTGCGTGTGTTTATAAGAGGAATGCAGGAGAAACACTAGTCATTAACACCTTCCTCCAGCACTATCCATTTCAAGCACTACTCTCTGCGTACATAAACTACAGAGACTAATATACAAAAATTACCAAGATATCATCAAAAAAGTTAATTTCGTTTTGAATGAAGCAACAACAATATCAGCTATGGGGAAGATAATACTACAAAAACCAAGCAAGGGAAGGTATACAATACACTAGCAAAAACTCAGTTTTAGAGATGGTCCCAACGTCAGAATGAGAGGAAGCCCAAGTACAGTAAAAGTATACAATACACAAGAAAATAAGAGACTCAGAGAAGAAGAAAATATAGAGCGTGCACTGTAAGAATCAAAATGGAGATTTAAGAACATCAACCATCAAGGAACTAAGGTATGGTGACTTAAAAGCTGTTTTCTATGCTTTACTTAAACGGCTTTGCTTTTAGTCCGAGATTCAAATATAATACGAAACGTTGTGTCCCCCACTCCTTAAAGCATTTTGTCGTGTGTCACATCCAACGGCCAGTTTCTGTTCCCTAATCAAAGTTATTCCATTGACAAATTCTGGGACATGGTGGCGGGAGCACAGCCTTCATTCACCACCAACATCTCCCTAAAAAGGAATGATGAGTTTATATGTCAGAGAAGTCCGTTCATCCCTGCTTTCCCACCATTAATTTTCTCTCCATATCGTTGCTTGCGGATTAAAGCTAAACTACACTTGTCCAATCACTCTCTCGCCAAAATTTTACGGAACTAGTTGCTGTAACTTCATTTCGGAAAAGATCGTGCGTCTTGCCTCATGAGTTAAACGTTTACCACCATACAAGGTGGGAACGCTTCGCTGTAGACGTTTAAATCCATCAAAATTGAATTCATCGTTCCCTTGAAAATAAGATTAATAAGCTCAGTCGTACATGCCTAATTTCCCAGAAAGTCACAGAGAACCCACAAACAGAATTAAACTATAAGTCTTCGGTTCTGAAAGCGAAGTATTAAGTTATATTTAATTAACAATATAGTTGAAGCAATTCGATCCCATCAGTTCAATCAATCAGTGCCTCGGGGTTTGATAGATTATCTAAGGGACAAAAAAAAAAAATCAAAACGTTTCCCCCGGAACAATCGATTCCGTCCCAAAGATAGCTTATCTGCAATTGTTTCAGCTACGAATTGAAAGAAGCGACTGAGAAAAGTGAGAGAGAAAATAAAGTACCCGAGAGATAACGTCCTCAGCAAGAGCCAGAGGGGCGTCGCAGTATCTGCATCTGTAAGCCCTGCCTTCCAAATCAACTAGGAAAACCCTCCCCATCTACGCGCTATCATGCCCAGACCACCTTTCCTACAATAGCAAATAACGCGGGACAGGTCCAAATTTGCACTCGGGATCGCAGTTCGTCAGAACTCCTAGCTTCCAGCTGACGTTGCGCCTACGGAATGCGATACCGGGAATACAGGTACTTTCCGTTTTCCTCATACGCAGTCAAAGCCTCTGATGCATAGATTTCTTTTTACCCCCCTTCTTTTACCCATAAATACAGTATCAATGTATCAGTAGAAAGATATGGCAGGAGGACTTGCTTGTCCTAATATTTTACTTTCTCGTGCCTTTGCGCATGTTCATTTCCGGAATACGCAAATAGGCCCGGTTTAAGGCAAATCAACTTCAGTAATTTTGATCTCGTCGGCGAAAAAAAAAAATCAGTAATTTTGATATCTCCTGTAAAATTCAATAGGCAACCCAAAAAACAAAAACTCTTCTTTTATGAATTGATCACACCCAATAATAGAATATTTTTCTGATTCTATTTATAAGATAGAAAAAAAAAGACGTTTTTAGTCCTATTTATAGGGCATTGAGAAAAAAAAATTTTATATGAATGTACAATTTTACCCTTCATTTATTATTGTGTTGACTTTGTTTACATGAGGTATAATGTATACTAAATAAGGATAAAATTAAAATTTTATGAAATTTTAAATAAAAGTTAATGAAATTTAAGGTTTTTTTTTTGTCTATATGAAACACAACTTGTAAATAGAGCCAAATGAGTAATTTACATTGAGTGTTGTATCTCGAAAGATATGATAATATTATTATCGTTACATTTTGAAAATGCGTTACCATGGACTAAATTTTTATTCAACCATGAGCAAGAGCTAAATAACATACCCCTCCGGTTCTAAATATAAGACCATTATATTAATGAGTATAAGGATCTTATATTTAGGATCGGAAGAGTATTTTTTATCTTAAAACCAAATGAAAAACTTAACAAAATCATATTTTAGCTCCCCAGTGTAACGTGAGAGAATAATTGATCAAAAGATAAAAATAAAAACTGAGATGTACTTAAATCACCGGCTTTCTGGATTTCTTCATTGACTGATGCTGAGGTTTCATTATCTGAAATTGATGAACCTAAACGAGAGACGTGGGTTCAAGTTAAATTTAGATTTGTAACCCACAATACTAATTAGATTAAATTAAATTAGTAAACTGCTGAAGTGGGAAGCCATGATGAGGACCATTCTTTGGGACGAGCTTGTTTCCTCCTCTGCCCTTACCACCTACTTCTCTTTTTCTATCTAAAACTATGCCTTTCCTTTTTCTTTTCTTTTTTTGCGTTAAAATTGAATGCTGCTACTTTTTTCTTCATATCGACATTTTTTATTATGAAGTATTTTTTTAATAATATTCAGTATCTTAAAACAATTTTTAGTATACCTAACATTCATAAAAAAAATTTTGTAGCACCCAACATTTAGCAAGGTATACTCTAAACTATTTTTAGTACCTATAATACTCTACATTATGTTTCATGTAATAACACTCAATATCCCAAAGTTAGTTTAAAATACGGTGTGCTTCTGAAAAAATATTGCATATTCAATTTACAGAACACTGGGTGCTATTAAAAAAATATTTTAAAGTGTTAAATGCATTAAAAATTATTTTAGGATAGTAAATGCTACTAAAAGATACTCCCTCCGTTCCTTATTATAAGAGACATTTGGTGCTTATGGCATGTTCCTATATATAAGAGACACTTAAAAGTTGTCTCTACTTTTTTGTGATGATTTCCTATTTTACCCATATTTATTGTCTCCAACTCACACTCTCTCTCCTTCCCACTTCTCTTTCTTTTAATAAATTACCATTGTTCTCTCTCCTTATTAATGAGGATATTTTTGGAAAAAAATTATACTTTTTACATATTAATTGTTCTTAACTAATTTTAACTGTTTTTTTGATCAACGTAATTCGGTTATTCGTCTTTTATAATAAGGAACGGAGGGAGTATTTCAAAGTAATGGATATTGGTTTAAAGGAAAAAAATGGTTAGCTTTCATTTTTAGAGTACTGAATGTTATTGAAAAAATAATTTAAAACATGACTTACTAGGTGTTGAGTACCATTAAAAAAAGTATTTTCAAGTGTCAGGTATATTAAATATTATTTTAAGATAGTAGCACTAGATACCGCTGAAAAAAGAAAATAGCGCCAGAGGTAAAAGAATAGAAGAGGATGGACGATGGCAGTGGTAGTGGTAGAGGAGGAAAGCCTGCTCCGGATAAGAGCAGGATGAGGGGTAGCGTCGGAGAGTAGGAAGCACGCGCCGGAAGAGGAGTGGATTATGGGGGCAGGGGAGGAAGAGGGGAGAAGAAGGCGCCGCCGCTGATAATTATAAAAAGAGGAAGAAATCCTTAAAAGGAGGTGTCACCTCAAGCGCCAACAAAAGATGAGTAATGAAAGGTTTAATTAGACGGCAGCCGCCCCCACCTAACCAATTCCCCACACGCACCACTGATCCCTATCATTTCTTCTTCAATCTCCTCTTGTTTTGTTTGTTCCCATTAGTACTTAATTAAGCAATTACTTAATTAGTTAATTAAACTATCCTCCCTGCCCATCCAAACGTGGCGAATCACGAGGTATTCCTTCCCCCTTTCCTTCCCTTTTCCCATCCACCCCCTTCTGTCTGCCCTCCCATATTATCTCCAGCCACTCAAGCCGACTGACATGGTATGTTTTCTAATACAAATGGCTCCGTATCTGCCAACGAAATCGTACTGGTCAGATTTTATTTAAAAAATCCTAGTCTGATAAAGGGAAAAATTACTCATAATTACCCGTTTAGATTATTAATTTCCTAACAATTCTTAAACTCTAGGGAAAAAAAAAGCACAGGATCCTTCAGAATATATATATGTTTTTTTGTATATGAAAATATATGACGTTAAGTTCAAGGATGACTAGACAATTCATTCCAAAAACACTTATTTGTGAGCACTCTTTTAATAATAAATTTTATATTTCATTTAAAAAGGAAAACACAGATAAAGCATGGAGGGCAAAGCATGGAGTCAACAACAGCACCATGCCCTCCTGGGACCCACCCACCAGGCTTGCCTTGCCTTTTTATGGGACACGTCAACGTGGCGTGCGCCGCTTCTCCTTCTCTCTCTACCCCCCATCCTTGCGAGCTGCAACTATTTGCTACGTATCAGTCTCATCCTCTCATTATTCCCTTCCTGCTTCATAATAATAATAATAATAATAATTCACCAATATTTTAATCCTTTCTCTTTTTCCCCCCTCTCATTCGCCCACAAAAATCTACTAGATGTGATCATATTTCTATAATATCCTCAACCAACCATGGCTGCCCAACACTATCCCAATTATTGTCACCCCCAACTTGTTTCTGATATTCCCTTTTTTTCTCCCCGCCCCGACCAATAAACAAGCACAAACATAGCGGACACAGATCATGATTAATAAAGGTGCATGCACGCGATTAATATCTACAACCATTCATCTCATCTTGATGTGTTATTTTCAAATTATACTGCCAACTAGCCATCAACATTATAATAGCCTCAGTGCAAAAGGCGGCATGCATATTCTATTATTCTTATGATACTTCAATTAAATAAAAGGTTAAACCTTAATAAATAAGTCAACCATAATAAATGTGATATGATCTCTTTAAAATACTTTTATGTGATATTAAGTCATATATTAATTTATTAATCAAGTAAATTAGCCTTAAAAAATAATGACTGTGCAAGAATTGAAGTGGAATTTTATTTATAGGAAGAAGCAGTACTGCATTACCGACAAATATATTGTTGGCCAAAAAATAAGAAATAAATAATAATGAGTTGGGGGTGAGAGTGCGGGGGCGGGCCCACCACGAGAAGCGGCAGCCGCTTTATCCCTGAACCGAATCATTTCTCATACGGCCGCTCTGTGAGGGACCCACCTATGTCGCCTTTGCCCCTCTTTTACGCGTAAGCGTCAATCCGGGGGGAAATAGGAAAATAGAAGGGTGGGGCGCCGTTTCGCGGGCTGCCCACATGGGATCTTACCAATTCCAATTCACCTATTAATATTAATAATTTCTTTTTTATTAAAAAAAAAGGTGCTGTATAACATAGTATGTTTCACATAAATCAAAAAATATTTTAAGTTTTATTAATTTTTATTTAAAATTTAATCAATTTTTAATTTTATCCTTACTCAATATAGATAATATTTTATGCAAATAAAATTAACAGACTAATAAATGAATAATAAAATTATACATCTATATAAAAAAAATTCCCTTGATGTCTTATAAACAGGGTTAAAAAAAATTCTTTCCTATTTTATAAATAGGACCAGTACAATAGATACGTACGTGGCTGTTTGGTTTGGTTTGAGGATAATGCCATATGAGAAAGTAAGCGTGTTTCAGTGTACAATGCTTACGGCGCAGTCATGGAAACTTCGTGTTTTCTTAATTTTTTTAATTTTATTTTTTTATTACAAGCAGGTGCATGTGAGCTTCCATCATCCACAAACGCATATAATTTATTTCTGAATTTTGTCGTTGTTCCGATTACCCCATCAGCTGCCACAAGATTCGCCAGTTGCAGGCCACAGCCTACGAATCATGCATTTATCAATATATAAATATATGCATGCATGCATACATATCATATGTATGTATGTGTGTGTACGCGTGAATCCATGCCCAAATCTCCAAAACAGCGCTCCCTGGATTGCATCATTAAGTGCTCGTCAAGTCAATCAAACAGCGAACGAACACTGATACGTAAGTGAAATAGGAGAGGCCCTTCCGGCCGAAAGGAAAAAAAGGAGATACCCCTTAAATAATACCACCTCTACTTTTAATTATAACATCCTGTTTATAAAATTAGAATTTTATTTATAGTTTATAAATAAAATTTTATAATTAATATCACAAGTAGTATCTTTGCGATGAGTGTACTATTTCTAATCTCGAACGAGTCTTTAATCCGCAAATCACTGTCGCAGCAAAAACTGCGAATCCTATGGTGGTGAAGTGGGTGGCGAATGCGGCGGCTGGCGAAATCCGCACGAAATTTCAAACAATGATTTTAGGATGGTTTTAGGATTAAAGTTGATTCAAGACAGTAATAAATAACACTAGTAAAAAGCAGTAATATCGTAGTTTCAAGCTGAATTTAATTTTTTTTACTGAAATGTATTGTAAATAAAAATAATTTTTATGCGTTTAAAAAATTAATTTAAAACAATGGTTATACATATAAAATTTTTATTTCTGATGACATAACTTTTTAACAACATAATCATTATTGAATAAATTATTATTGTGAATAGCCTGCTAACAAGTCCTACTATTCACCCTCATGAAACAATACAACTGCCTACCAAGTACTTCCTCTTGTTTTTATTATAAATTTTAAATAATTAATTCATGAATAATAAACAAGTGGTTTAAATTAATTAAAAGTAATAAATAGGTTAAAAATATAATTTTGTTTTAAAATATACCCATATCATAAATGAGAAAAAAGATATAAAAAAATGTTTGGAAAAATATGATAAGAGAGTATGGTAAATGAAAGAGAATAAATAATTAAAGATAAAATTTTAAAAATACATTAAATATTTAGATAAATTTTAAATTAAAATTTATAAACGGATTATACTTTTCTTCAAATTTAAAGTTTAAAAATAAAACGGGAGGGAGTACCCTTCAAGCAAACGCTCCTCTCTCTCTCTCTCTCCCCGTAAAAATCAAATTCCCCCAATATTAACAAAGCAGTACGCTCCAGTTAACCAAACATCGGAATTAGTAATTTATCTACCACTGACAATGCCCACAAAAAAGAATCACACAGAGATTGTCCATACACGGTAACATCTTTTTGTTAATATGGGAAATCATTAGGAAAGGGGGAGGACGGTTTAGGGCCCACAGTCATGACGTAAGGAGTGATGTGGGGCACCAGTGTCACTGGGAAAACGAGTAACTAAGCAACCGCCACGTGGCAGGTGGCGGCGACGCAGTTCTCTGCCTTAAGAACGCTCCATTGTCAGGCACGTTCCTCTCTTTTTCTTTTTTTTTTGGGTTTGACCAAAAAGTACGTTCCTATCCACGTCGTCGTCATCATCCGCATTACATAAATAACCCGTGCGACGTCTCTCCCAATCTCAGCGTCGCCGATATATTCTTAAATTCGGACGAGTGACCGGCTATTCTCCGGTACCATAATAATCAACAAAAATGTCGAGAGAAAAAAATTTCCGTGCTATAATTTCATAGACGATGAATTTCTCTGGAAATATAATATTTTACTACATTTGAGCCTCCAATGTTGAGCTACAATTTAGACAAGTCGTAAGAAATAAAAACTCCAAACAGTTTCGCGATTTAGAACAACAGATTGAAACTCGTCGTCTCTGGATCTGTCGCAAAAATGGAGACAATCTTTTTATGTATTCACATCGTGCTCCTTTCTTCCTGATCTGTTCTACTTTTCTTCATCGTGTTTCGTACGGACACTGCTGCCTTTCTCTTACCATAAACTAAAGAGAATATCTATAATCTCGAAGGTTAAAACAGTATGGGTGGGCTCGGAGATGATAATTTCACGCCATTTCTTGCGGAGGGGTTTGTTGAGATCGAGATCCAACTCCTTCCGAGGAGTCTTTTCGTCATCGCGGACGTTGAGATCGATCACCGTGGAGGAATCGGAATCGCTCTGCACTCCACCGGAGCGACGCCCATCGAAAACGATGCCACGGAAGGCCTGACCCGCAGCCAAGCTCGCGCGTATTACCGCGTCGAGGTAAAACGCCTGATTCACCGGCGGAATCGTGCCGGGAAATACCGACGCCGGCAGAGGAAACTGCTGCTGGAAAGGGAAGCGCACGGAGCTGGTGACGGATCCCCCGGCTTGGGAGGACAAGTTGAGGTCCAGCGGTGAGGAATCCATCTCGCGATCCGGCTCACGGTCACGGCTGGAAGACTCGACCGTGCTGCTCTGAGCCGGACTAGTCTGTTGGCTAGCATGCTCGGAGAGGAAAGGGAAGTTGGTCTTAGCCTTGGCTCCACGGAATTCCCGTGCGGCGGCGTCGTAGGCCCGGGCAGCCTCTTCCGCGGTATCAAAGGTGCCAAGCCAAACACGGCTCTTTTTGCTGGGATCTCTAATTTCAGCGGCGTATCTTCCCCAGGGCCTCTTCCTAACACCCCTAAAATGCACCTCCTTGAGGCCGCCGTGAGCGTTGGATTTAACCGCGGCGGGCTTCTCCCTGGGCGCCATGAGTGAAGGCGACGTGAAGCACTCAACAGAGATTTGTCGGATTCAGGTATGGGTGAGCGGCAAGAGAGGAGTGGGGAGGAAGCAATGAAGCAGGTGTGGGCTTTATAGATGGAGAAGAAGGGTAAAATGGGCAATGCGGGGTAGAGGGGGGAGAGAAAGGTTAGAGTCAGAGAGGGATTTGACTGGGGGCGTAGGGGATGATAGGGTGGCTGTGCTAGAGTGCGTGGGGGCAATTTACTATGGCAGTCTCCGAATTACGTGGCACGGGGGTTGGCTAGAGAGCAGACAAACAAAACGGTGTGTGTGTGAGATCCAACGGCTCCCACCGGGCCTTTAGCGATTTTTAAAAGAGAGAGAAAGAGGAGGCGGCAGAGGAAGCGCTCGCGCTCTGTGGGGGGCGGAAAAAAGACAAAAGAAGGGGAGAGGACACGCGTCAGGGGGAAGCAGGAAGGAGGTCGCGGCATAGGAATTCGGTGGTTTTGCGTTCTCCGTCTGACACGTGAAAAACCATGATGTTTGTTTTACTCGGTCTCCTCGTTTCTCTGTCTCTATTTTATGCCTGCGCCCTTTACTTGACTTTCATTATTGGATTCAGTTAACTATTCCATTTGCCTACGCGCCCACGCCTCCTTCCCCCTCACCTTCATCCTATCATCATGCCTACAGTTTGCGCCCCCCAAAGAAAAAGAAATATTAAAAATAATAAACAAAGTTCCTGTGGGGCGAGGGTCGCTCCTTCGCTCCATCTCGCCGACTTCGGCTGCGCCTCATTTGGATCTAGATATCTTTCCTTTTAAAAATCATATTCACATATATTTCCTCCGTTCCTCCGTATAACATACAGAGATTTAAAAATTAGTTAAATATTTTTAAAAAATGATTAAAGGTTTATATATTTCTTATAGGTATCTTACAAATAGTATGATGTGATATAAAAAAAGGAGTATGTAATGAAGAATTTGTGAATTCCACGCCCAGAATGGAAGTAATGATCCAATGCTGTGAAACTTTCCATTTCCAGTGGACTGTAAATCCAACCCAGACGCTGTGATGCGTCCTCCTTTTAATGTTTGTCCCGTTGTTCCCCTGCAGTCACTCCAATGCGAAGTTATGCATTTGAAATGTATGAAGATTTTTTCTGGTTGAAAGAGTTTGAACACATTGAAAATCTGTTATCAAAACGGCGGGCTGTGAATTCCACAACCGGATGAATTAGTCTTTTATCCTTCGAGTGAGGGACACTCTTACAGAATAAAATCAACAATAAAAAAAATAACATTTCACTGTACACTTGGCGTCCATTTATACATATTAATTCATAAATATGTGGTTGATATAAACTCCATAAAGAATTCATGTAAGTCACATATGTTTATTGTTCTTACTATAGAGACGAAGACAACAAGCAATTTGTGTCTTCAAATTGAAAATTTTTTAAAGTGACAAAGAAACCAGGTATAATTTACTCGAAATTTAATAAATATTACTTCTCCGATCCTAAACATGTAAGGGTCTTATAATTAGGACCGGAGGAGTAATACAGATCACAGCATATCAAATCGATTATTCACTTCTACTGTTGAGCAAAATTTTCTCTTTCATAATTTTGTTTTTATAATATCGTTCTTTTTTTTCCTTAATTGCAATTAATGTTTTTTACTTCCACCGAAACATTTCTATACTGTATTTGAGCAGCACAAATGAATCAAATGATGCGATAGTGACCAGAAAATATAAATTGAAAATGGAAACACGTCAGTCACGTAAACGATTCGCCTGTATAAAGGCATGATTGATGAAAACAAATATGCAAGAGGATCGAATACCGCTAAAATAAATGATAAAAATGAAGGATTGTACTATGCGCGCGTATTATTTATACCACTGTAAAATATCAAAACATTAATTAGTCATCAGTTTTGAGTTGTGTGAGAATTTATTGGATATAACTCTCCCAAAACAAATTTTCCCCATTCACAGGAGTTATAATTCATTTTATTTAAAGAGATAGCCATCCAGAATAGATGTCATGCTAAGAATCGGAAGTGCGGTGTGTGTGTGTTTGTGTGTATGACATCACATTAAAATCTAGTCCATTGAATATGTTGAATTGAATTTAACTATGTACGACTGGCGTGATTTAATTAGGTTCTAGAACAGCCGTTCAAAATTGCTGTTTTCACTTACCGCTGGAAATCTTGGGGGTTGAATAATAAACATTTCCCATTCTGCTCATGTCTGGTGCGAGGAAATTGGGACGGAAGAACAATTTTAATGAATTCAATCTAAAAAATTAAAAAAGCAGGGCTATAGAATTTTAATAGAGAGAAAATGCAAGACAAAAGAGTGATCAGAATTAGTTAAAAATATTTAATACCACTTCTTTAATTTTTTAAACTAAGCTTATTAAATTTTTTGTTTCTTTCTTTTGTTTTTCTCATGTCAAACGGAACCTCAGAGTAGTCAGTCCAATGTTATATTTTGAAACGAGAATAGTCAGCCTTCCCTGGATGCCAGTTGCGGTTGGAAACAAGTTCTTTTCTTCTTTGCTCTCCCCACTGTGATACTGCACGCTTCCAATCCAAGTTAGGTACACGGAGACGAAATCGCATTCATATAGTTAATTAGCTTCTGCGTATGAAATAGACAACCCTCCACATTAATAGGTCTCTGTTTTAAGGCCCTTGTTCACACTTCCCTGTCAAACTCACGAGTCAACTCGTCGAGTTTACCGAGTTCCCACTACTCACAGCACGTCACCACCAACTAATATTCACTTATTTTAATGTGTTTGTGTCAGGGTTAAATTTATAATCACTTCAATCCGAGTTCATTGCAGCTTAAAAATATATTATAATTTATATTTTTTTCACCTGAAATTTCTATAAGTAATATTCTTTACAGATCTTGTTTGTCACATCGGTATTATTTTCCACAAACACAAATATTCTCTTGTTAAAAACAATTTGCACTAGATGCATGTTGATATTTATTACTAGAGACTAATCTCTTTTATTAGATTGGATTTTGCCGGTATTTGTTGTGTGGGCATGTGAGTTAAATATACAATTTATTTAAATATAATACTACTACTACCTTTGGTTATTAGTTAAGAACTAGTCAACTAATTTAAGTATATTAAGAACGTTTATTAAATTAGTTATTTGTAATAAATATATGATGTCCTCCCTAAAATACTTTTACTTATAATGCATATTAGTTAAAACTATTATTTGATAGATTTTTTAACATATGTAATTATCACATGGACTATCTTAAAAAAATAAATAAATATGAGAGATAGAATAAATTAAGATTCTATATTTATAATTAAAACTAACTCTTATATTAAAGATTAGACGTATTTACTACGCGGGTCCATGGGGGTGTCACGGTGGACTTTAAAATTTGAGCACGTTTAGTAAGAAAAGAAGGAAATAGCCAGACTGACGAGCGAGGGGGCGACTGCGTTCGTTGGAGCCTTTGAACTTGAAGGCTGCACTGAGGAAGAGAGAAACGCAACTTTTGACGGAAGTGTTCATGGAAGAGGGATCATCTGCGCAAGGCCTCAGGATAAAAGCGGTGGGGCACCGCCGCAGTGGCCCGATGACTTCACGGAGCCGCGGATTTGGAAAAAATTTGTGCGGTCCCAGGGGACGCAGGTGTTGGGCTCCACAGATCAAAATCCGCGTTCTCGAATGCTAGCATTGACGTCGTTGACCCAATATATCCGTACGTGATTTTAGCCGGTTCAGTACGTGTCGAGCAGAGCAACCGGGACCGTCCGTTTGGAAGTCATGACAGGAGTACGATATCGAACACGTGTGAATATACAATAAACTAGTTATAATTATAAAATTACGCGCGCGCACACGTATGAAACAAGACTGTTTGCTTGGCAAGCTCTTGCGTGTAGTTAAAAAACGCATGTGATGCACATAGGGAGCAGCCACACTAACGTGTTGACTAATTTTTGTGGAAGAATATTGTTTACTTTGCTGTGGACTTTATTAGCGCGTGCCACACTCGGCACCCTATTAAACAAATACCACTTTTATTTTAATATTGAGATGCCACCAGCAAATGTATGCTGCTTTCTATTTTGAATATAAGATTTTTAAACTAGACAAACTCGATCTCAGTTCTTATATTTAAAAACAGATGTAGTATGTTTTTTCAAAACTTATTAATATAAATAACTGCTTAATTATCTTAAATGTATTAAATAAATAAATAAATTATAATAAATATGATACAGCCTCTTTATTTAAATATACATATAGGGCATTAAGGACCCGGGGAAATATATGAAACTTAGAAGCCCGTCTCGTTCTTTTTCTACAAAACCATCTTAAGTGTCGCGGTGTAATTTTTGTTCTGGGACAAAAACGGATTAAATAATTCTATAAGCTGATTCTCCTTATGAAGTACTACCGATTGTAATTGTTGAGCGAAATATTAAAATAAGAAAGATTGTAATAAAGCACAATAGTATTATATGGTTACTAGAAATTTCAAGGCAGGACCTGACTGCTAATGCCATTCACCCCTCATTATGGGTTTATATAATTAATTTAATTGAGATGGTTTGTTTATATCTAACATTTTTTTAAAATTAGTTATGGGTTTGTATATCGACATTTTTATTAATTATGGGTTTGTTACCGGGACAACTTACGATTCACTCAATAAAAAAAGTTAAGAATTTAAATATTCCGATCCCAACTTCTTCACGCAATCCAGATAAGGAAAAAAGGAGCAAAATTAATAATTCCAGCCACGGATATAAAAAATGTTTATTTCCACCCTACCTTTTCTCTTCTTTTCTTTTTTCGTACAGTTATTCCCATCTTTTCTTGTCATTGAATTAGACTGAAAATATCTCCTTCAAATCAAGGATATTAATTTTTTTCTGACGGAATCAATAGTTAAAAAATATTTGTAACGCACGTTCAAAGGGGAAAAAAATCAGCAGCATGAATGATAAGTAATTAGTGGGCAGATAACGAATCAGAAATGAATAGCGGAGACCCGCGAGCGAATGAACATTAATGAATATTTTTATTATCTGTAATGGAAAATCTTTGTCTACCAAAAACATAATTATTGTGTAATTGCAAAGTCTACTTTGGATTTGGAACCCAAAAAAACAGAATCTTGTTCCTTGTTTGGTACATCGACATAATGGGGGAGGAAAGAAGATTAAAAAGAAAATGGGCACAAAACATTGTAATGCCCTTTGTTAAAATAGTGACTAAAAATAAATACCAAAAAAAAATATTATAAATATCTATCAAGTGCGTTCATTTTTATGTGGTAAAATGGACGTGGAGACCGGATTTATGTATTAGATGTTAACCCTCCATGGAGTCATGGACCATATGCATTACTCCGCATTTTTAATTTATTTTTTTCGCAATAATCACTGGCCAGAAAAAAAATACCTGTTATAAAATGTATACGTTATCATACTCCATATATTCTGAGTAACATTTCTCTCATTTCATTTAGAAATACACTCTCCATTCCATTTTATAAGAATATTTGACCAAAAAATATTGATAAAAAAGTCAGTTAAAATTGATTAAAAATAATAAATATATAAAAATTGTAATTTTTTTTTACATATCTTTGTTTATGGGACGAAAGCATGAGGAAAAAAATAAAAAAATTACTAAAATAAAAATAACCGTAAAAGAGAGAAAATATATGATGGAGAAAAATCTTAAAGGGCGGTGTGATAATAACTACATTGCCATTAAAATAAGTAATTAAATAGGCGAAATGAAAAATTAATAAAAAAAGCATAAGAAATCTTCTAAATGCATCTTAGAAATAAGTGGTAGGTAATAGTAGTTGTTTCTTGTACAAATGAATAGTGAAAGTATTTTTAAATATATATTCATTAGTTAAATATAAAGTCGCACTAGTTTTGGACCTGTGCGCGTTACATTGTCAAGCATGCAATACAAAGTTAAGCAACATTTGCAGTTTTGCACTAGTTTTAAAAACTGAACAAGAAGTACGCATCTTTTAGAGTAACTTATATCACAAGAGAGCGAAACACGTAATTAATACGGGCTAAATATTAATCATAGCACTGCTACGAGCTAAACTAATTAAATCGGCATCCTATATAAGCCATAGGAGTTTTTTTTTTTTGGTACAAAAATTTTTGGAAAGGGGTTAGGTTCATCCACGATCCAAAGGCAGGGCGAAATCTCCCTTCTTCTTAGGTCATACCAATGTTGGGCAGGGCGAGCCATCAATTACCCTCAGGCGTTTACATAGATATCCAGGAGCTAAGATGCCTCCCTAAATGCTATGACTGGAACCACAACAAAGTGGTACTCCCGAGCAGCAGAAGTGGTTTTGGGATACGAAGGCCCTGTTTTTGGGGGGTGGAAGCCCAACACTCTTTTTTGGTGACAAGAAGCCCAACACTCTAGTGGACTATTAAAGTCCATTTGTGGTTACAAAACACAAGAAGCCCGTTTACGGCCTAGAAAACTGACACGAAGCAGGCCTTGAGAGACCAGTTCAAATACCATTTGTTCTGGCGATGTTTTAGACCACTTTTGTTGAATTTCCTTTAGGGCAATTCGCGCTTAAAATTTAAAAGCAGTGAAGATAAAATACCCACTGCTTCCAATCCCAAATATGTGAGCTAGTTTATAGTGTAAAATATAATGTATATTATAAATCAACTCTTATATTTAGGAACAGAGGCAGTGTTAAAAGTTTATTTCATCAACACACAATGCTTATTTGGGGTTGTTTAAAATAAAAACACTTACAAATATATTTACGTAAGTTGAAACAAAATTTTCATAACAAATTTATTTTATATTTTATAAATCACAATTACAAAAGCTGCTTTTCAAGGATCTTACTGCCATTCCAAATACTACCATCGGTCCTTAATACAAGAGTTATTTAATTAATTTAAGTAAATTAAATAAATTAATTAAGTTAGTTATTTGTAATAAATATGTTATGTTTTTCCTATAATACCATTACCAATCATATATATTAGTTGGAACCATCATTTGATGAAATTTTTAACATATGCAAGTGCAACTACTCCAAAAACTACCTTAAAAAAAAAGAATAAATATGAAAGACAAATTAGATTGAAATCTTATATTTAAAACCAAATTGAATATTAAATTAAATTTTGTGTTAAAAATCCAGAATAGTAAATACATAATCTTCTCAATGCGAGGGAGCACATTTGCTACTCTCCACAACTTTCGCTATAGCATTTGGAGAAATCTCACCATGTAGCATTTCGGCAGTTAATTTTGCATTGTGAGTGAAAAAAACCCATGTAGCTTCATCGTAAATCCTTTGTAATTTTCCAGGGTACAATGGCAAGCGCCTCGAAGTCAACAATTTGATTTTTCTCATAACGTGGTGTTCCTATGTGCAGGAATCAAATTTCTGAGACGTCAAGTTTCGTCCTAAATAAAAGGCCTTCACGTAATCATTGATTAAAGTCAAATGAAGGCAAGTCGAAGTCTGATTATAAAATAGGAAAGCTTACCCAACATAATCCTGGTACCAAAAGCAAAAAAGGAGTTTTTTTTTTTGGTCACTTTGCTATGAAACAATTTTTGCCGAATTATATATTCCACGCGGTTTTAAATCATAATAATCCAAAATTTCCGGCACCTTTTGTCACGACGGGTGCAGAGAAGTTTGGACAAAATAGGAGAAGACCAAGTCTCCTGGTATTTGCCTTTTTTTCCCCCTCAATAGTAATTGTCCAAACGAGAGTCTCCCGTATGATTTATCGTTTTATGACTTGTGAGAACGCGGATTCAACCGGGCATTGTTGAAATATTTACATCTAATTCATAAATTATGATTACAACTACCTTAATTTCTAATATAAGAGTCAGTAAATGTATAGAATTTAATCTTAAATATAAGATAGGAATCTCTTTTGTCTTTTATCTTTATATATATATATTTTAAATTAGTTTATTCAAGTTATTAATCGGTATATAATTCAATGTTATACAAAATATTTTGAAAAAAAATCATAATTAACTAATTTATTCAACTTCTTTAATATATTTAAACCAGTTAAGTAATTCTTACTACTTTCAGTTTTAGATGTAAAATCTAGCTTATAATGTACTAACTTGTATTTTGAACTAGAAATAGTAATAAATAAAAACTAGGAGTACTCATCTAAAATTTCGTTCAATGCATGTGAAAGTGTCTAGTTTAACCTATTAATTATAATGTTTTGATAATGCTTGCGCTAATTATTTCATCCTTTAGTGTATATCAACGAGAAGTTTTTAGATGGCAGAATAGCACCCGCTTTTTAATCTGCCATAAATAGAGTAATTTCAAATTCTTTAGGTCTGTGGCCCAATAATTTCTTATATTGAATGGGAATTTCAAACACCCCATTGATCGTGATATTACTAATCAATAAATATGGCCTAAAAGAAGAATAATATAATTATAATAATAATAAAGACACCTTCGTAACTAAACTGTTACTTCGCCTTGATTGTCCTGCTCGTGTTTTTCTTGCATATGGTTGGCAAAAAAATAAAAAACAATTTTATGAAATGAAGTCGCAGTTTCCAAAAAAGGGTGGTACGATAGAGCTAGAAAAGATGGGGGGAAATTACGTTCACACTTCACACTACTGTGCCACACGGATTCTTTCGCGTTAACCGTTTTCCGAGTCAACAGTCAGCACGGTAGTTATGACTTGTTCTCCCAGTCTATGCTCCACTGTGTTTGTCTTCGTCAAATGCCATTTTGCCACGTGGACAAACCCCCTCCTCGGAACCGCCGCCTCCCTGTACCTCTGTGTCTTCACTCCAGCTGTCTCGGCTCTCGTCTCTCATCTTCTTCAAAGGTCCAACCTTTATAAAACAATTCTCAGTCACTTTCACTCCGGCAAAAGCAACAATGTAAAATAAATTTATTTATTTATCTATCTTCTTTTTGAGAGAAAAAAAACTCCCCGCGTAGACCTTTGAACCTCCAACCGTGGAATTCCAAACAGCGTAGACTTCCCCAATGGGGTCATCTCCTCCTCCTCCTCCTCCTCCTCTTTTTTATTTCTGTCGCTGCAAATTCAGAAACCTCAATAGAGCGACACCTAAGCTAAGAACTAACAATGGGTTTCGCTAGTAATAATGCCGGATTAGAGCCTCACTTGACGGCGGAAAAAGCCGTCTCCGTCATTGGTCTTGGTTTTGATCTATGCAAAGGAATACGATTTTCGGCTTGCATGAAGGGTCCTTCTGGCTCTAGTTTGATAACGTTCGATTCGAATCAGACAAGGGACCTCGTTTTCCCAGGTGGGATTGTCGTCCCTAACGTGTCAGCTTCCATCAGGTGCGACAAAGGGGAGCGCACTAGGTTTCAATCCGACGTGCTGAAGTTTAATCCGGTGATTGTTAACTTTTTTCGTCTCTTGCTAATGATTATGTCCGGTTAAGTGGTTTAGCTGTAGCTCCCTCTTAGCAGCACTTAGTTCTCTTTATTTGGATAATTTGAAACAGTTATTAGTACTGTTGATCATGTCATGGGGTCGCTGTCTTTGAGAGATTGAGAATAAAATCAAGAGGCATTATCTGGAAGATTAGATGAGATGTGGTAGAATTAAGTGAATTTGTGATATTGCAGATGTCGGAGCTATTCAATAAAGAGCTGGGCCTATCGGGAAAGGTTCCATCTGGACAATTCAATCAGATGTTTGACATGAAAAATGGCTGGCCAAAGGATGCGGCTTCCACAAAAAGCCTGGCTTTAGATGGTTGGTTCATAACATTGTATAACATTGAGTTAAGCAGATCCAATATTACTCTTTCAGAGGAATTGATAAGAGAAGTGCCTTCTTCGTGGAACCCCTCTGCCCTTGCTGAGTAAGCCTCTTTGTTCTTGGTGTTGACTTGGTTTTTTGTCTCCCCCCCCCCCCAAAATCTTCTTCGTGATGTTGTGGTGATGTTTTTTGGATTCTTAATTTTGGATGAGCACTGAACTGTTTTGGTGATTCTTCAGGTTTATTGCCAATTATGGGACTCATGTTGTTGTTGGGGTGAAGATGGGTGGTAAGGATGTGATTCATATCAAGCAGTCCAAAAAGTCAGATCTTGAGCCCAAGGACGTGCAGAAATTGTTAAAGCAATTAGCTGACGAGAGGTTTTCTGGTAATTCAAACCAAACTTTCAATGTCAATGCCGCCGAAATATCAGGAAAACTCAAGGTGCAGATTCATCATACTGCTTAATTTCTAATAAAGGGGACACCGCATCTTGCAATTTTGCTAAATGTTCCCTTTTCTTTTTCCCTTTATGCAGGACGATCATGCTAAGTCGTGGGGGTTTCGCAAATCTTTCCCTTTTAGTGGCAGACCAATTGTGAAAAGCCATTCCAAGAACGATGTTAGTATCTCTCTCAAATTTCATTAACTGAGCAATATCTGATCAACTTGCATGTGACAGATTTGGATAGGACTTGACTTAACAAATTCCTATAATCTGTACAGGAGATTCAAAGCATTACCGTTCGAAAGGGAGGAATTGATGCTGGCCAATCTTTCAACGAGTGGCTCTCAACCATATCACAGTCTCCTGATGTGATATCGATGTCATTTGTACCTATTACTTCCCTGCTAAGCAGTTCTGTTCCAGGCAGTATTTTTCTGAGTCATGCGGTGAACTTATACCTTAGATGTGAGTTGACTAATCCCTCTGTGATGATACGTTTTGGTCTATAAACAATGCTTTGGGATGATCCTATAAACAATGCGTGAATTTTGCAGATAAACCTCCAATTGAAGAGCTTCATCAGTTTCTGGAATTCCAGTTGCCTCGGTTATGGGCTCCCATGTATGGTGATCTGCCTCTCGGATTTGGTCATATACAGAGAAGGAACATGTCTCCATCACTTCAGTTCACTCTCATGGGACCCAAGCTTTTTGTTAATACTGCCAAGGTAATTAAGTTAGAGTGATGAAATTACAAAACACGGAAATTTCTGTGAAGTCATCCATTAATTAGCTATTTACAATTTTGCAGGTTGACACTGGAAATAGGCCTGTAACTGGTATTCGCTTGTACTTAGAAGGTAGAAAAAACGACCACCTAGCCATCCATCTTCAGCATCTTTCAGAGATTCCCAGCATCCTCGACATCTCGTACGACCATAGCTATAATCCTACAGATGAATCCGTGGACAAAGGGTACTATGAACCTGTGAAATGGAACATGTTCTCTCACGTATGTGTAGCACCAGTTGAGTACAACCCCTCCCGACTTGATGAGTCCATCGGTATAGTCACTAGGGCATGGTTCGAGGTAAAGCTCGTAGGTATGAAGAAGGTTCTCTTCCTCAGACTTGGGTACTCCTCTGTAGCATCGGCCAGAATTCGCCGATCAGAGTGGGCCGGAGCTTCAACAATGTCTCGAAAATCGGGGTTTTTCTCAGCGTTGATGAGCACGAGGTTGAGCAAGGAGTTGTTGCAGAACACGCCGGAGAAGTCAACAAAGGTGAATATAAACTCGGCCGTGTATGAAGATGGACCGCCGGTGCCGACGAGGGCTCAGAAGATGCTGAACTATGTGGACACGAAAGAGATGGTGAGGGGCCCGGAGGATGTACCGGGGTATTGGGTGGTCACCGGAGCAAAGCTCTGCGTGGAGGATAGCAGAATCTCAGTGAAGGCCAAGTTTTCGTTGCTGACTATAATGTCAGAGGAATCTCTGCCATTCATGAACATGAAGGACTAGGAAAACGATGATGTTGGGAAAAAGGAGTGACATTTCAGAATGTAGTGTTGAGTTGATGACGATATTATAGTATGAGTTGTTTGATAATTGTAAATATTATTCATTCAAATTCTTTTTTCATCATCTTTGTAGCGCAGGGCCAGCTACAGCATAGGTAGCTCGAAGTGGTTCTCTCACGAGAGGCAACCTAAGGATGGTGATCATTGACTTTGCGTCCTTAATACGAGTATTACTGTATTATAAACAAGACAGATAGCGAGGCATCTAAAAAAGTTGAATGGAATGTGTATTCTATTTGTTTTAATCCAGGTCTAAATCTCAGGTCTTCGCTGACTAGTTTGCTCAGGGATTGCAAATGGAATGTGTTATTCTTTTTTTTTTTTTTTTCTGTGATGCAAATGGAATGTGTTATTCTCTTCTCATCAAGTAAAGGTTTTTTTTTTTGTTTTTATTTACAAAATGTCAGTCTTTGATTATTATTAACTCCATTTTTCTTATTTATCTTTCTTTCCTCCACTGAGCAATAAAGATGGACGTCTATTTTTTTTGATAATGATTTTGCTACACTGGGGATTATCTATTTTGGATGTGGCAAATAAAAAAGCAAACTGAATTAAAAATATACTTTTACCTAATATTTTTAGGAAATGCCTTTTGAGAAATTTTCTTGTTGCTGAATTCATTGTTCAAACCGGAGTTTTATATCCATTATTTTAACTATATCTTACTGTTTGTCTACAAATACATGTGGCTTTTGACTTTCTTTGTTTAATTGCTATGCATATGCCCCGCCTTTCTTTCAAAGCCTAAATTATTTGATCCCTTTAAGAATTAGTTTAATTGTCTTTAATATCTTCATTTTGTTTTCTCTCCGGAACATGATTATCGTCTTTTTTATACCATTCCTTCATTCCATTTGTTTGTTGGTTTTCGTTTATCATGACTTGAATTTTTAAATCAAGAAGCTTCAAATATCATGCCGTAGGATATTAAATTTGATAGGTTGAGTGTGAAATGATCTGATTACTGTCAACAAAAGTGGTCACAGTCTTCGTTCAATCAGATTTATGGGAGAAAATTATACCAAAATTGAAGAGTTTATTTTTGATCTCATAAAATGTGAAAAGACCTGTACCTTTGATTAAGAACCCTATTAAACATTATTCCCCCTTGAATAGAGGAAAATGTATAAAATTAAAAATATTCGTAATTAAAAGGATTTATATATTATGAATGATTAATTATACAAATATAAACCTGCATATTATTAACATTAGTTGTTATTAAATATTAAAAAGCAAGTCAAAGCAATTTTGGACCCAACACCGGGAGATATTCAGTTAGTACTGATCCAACGTCAAAGCAATTGTTAAATGCAAAATGAATCATCAAGTATTGATTATTGAAGGAAGGCTGACATGGGCCGAATCCAAATATTTGGGCCTTAGAGCCCACGCACTAATGTGGATTCTGGACACTTCCTTCGAGGTCGGTGGACGCTGGCCTTGAACATTCCCAAACATTCTCGAATTCCCACAACTTCACCCGCAAGGGCTAGATGGCTCCTCCCATCAGTTTAAATACCCACCCTGTCCCTTCCTTTTGGCATCAAGGAAGAACACAACCGAAAGCATTTGCAAAACATTTACCTTACTTGCAATATTTCATCTTCGTTGTGTTTCTGGAAATTCGAAAATGTCGCTGATTCCCAGTTTCTTTGGAGGCCGAAGGAGCAACATCTTCGATCCCTTCTCTCTGGACGTTTGGGATCCTTTTAGGGATTTACCGTTCCCTTCTTCTCTCTCAACCACTTCTGGAGATAATTCTGCATTTGTGAGCACACGGGTGGATTGGAGGGAGACGCCAGAGGCGCATGTGTTCAAGGCGGATCTTCCGGGGCTGAAGAAGGATGAGGTGAAAGTTGAGGTGGAAGATGACAGGGTGCTTCAGATAAGTGGAGAGAGGAACGTGGAGAAAGAAGACAAGAACGACACATGGCACCGCGTGGAGCGCAGCAGCGGCAAATTCATGAGGAGGTTCAGGCTGCCGGAGAATGCTAAGATGGATCAGGTGAAGGCTTCCATGGAGAACGGTGTCCTCACTGTGACTGTTCCAAAGGCAGAGGTTAAGAAGCCTGATGTTAAAGCTATCCAGATTTCTTAAAAAGAATGCCATTCTGTGCTTTCTCTCTGTTTTATAGTCGAAAGTGTGTTGGGTTGGGTGGGAGTTTGAACTTATAAAGTGAAAAAGGGCATTTGTTTTGTGAAGCAGCGTGTTTCTGGGAGTTAGGACCTTTGGAATGGGAGTGAAACAACGGAAGACGATTCCGTGCGATAGTATGATGGCGTCTTGTAAACTTGATATTTGGCTTTTGGGAAGTTTAGTTTGTGAATAAAGTACAGGCTTATTTTGTCGTTGTAATTGTGCTTGGTTGTCGTAATATCATGTGAAGGGAGTTTGCTAAATTGAATTTTCATAAATGGGCATTGTTTTTTTGTTTTTGTTTTACATTTTTAATAATAATGGACAGACAGGTTGTGGTCATCATTCCTGAAATTTTAAAAGTATATTTTGAGGTTTTTTTTCCCTTAAAGAATGACAACTTTGAAGGAAGGAGCAGGTTAAAAAAATAAATAAATGTAAAAAATAAAACAAATTGAAATTTTATTATTAAAAATAAATTAAGTCTCTAGTGTGTTTTTAACAAATTAAATCTTTAATTAACTTTAATATTTAACGTCGGAGGTAGCACTTGGCACTTGCACCCGGAAGCGATAAGATCCAAATATTAAAATACAAATTTAGACTAGCCTTCTATGAATAAAGTACGAACCGAGTTGCGTCACCTTGTTTCCTAGTTGTATTTTTTTTCCTGACCTTACTGCAGTGCGCCTCTCTCCTCCTCTGCTGCTATTTTCTCATTCCCCCTCCCATCAATAGCGTGCCAGTTTAGCCATCAAATATATTCAGCTCCTCCATGTGTAACTACAGCGTGTCAACCTCTTGTGAAATATCTCCTATTTTTTGTGGGCTGCTGCGTCATTGCTGTGGAAGTCTTGAAGCGTCACCCTGATGGCCTCAAGTGCCGCCACTTCCACTGTAGATCGACTCCAATGCCACCGCTGAAGTCAAAAGCAGACCCCTATTGCTTGAGTTAGAAACTTCCATAGAGGTTCTTTCAGAAACGCCGATCTCCAAATCCCAAGACCCAATCTTCTCGGCAGGAAGAAAAACACAAAGGCTCTAAGATGATAAACCCCAATTCAACGACCTGCAAGTCAAAACAACCTTCGCCTAAGAAATCCAAGTCAAAACAAGACAGACTTCCTAAAAAAAGTATTTGCAACGTTCATACATTACCGAATCAAGCTATTGGGAAAGTGAAGAAGATTTAGATGGCGTTCATGGGGAATACACTAATATTATTTTAACATAGCTTCAACATGTATTTTCACAATAACAAAAGCCCGAATTTATAGACTTCAGGTTGTAAAAAAACAACAACCAAATTATTACAGCTTATATGTGTTATTTGCAAAAACTAGTGACATAAAATTAACATGAGACAATTGTTGACACTTGGCTTTTACAGAAGTTAAAAATATATGACATATGGAGGAGACTTGGTTTTTTGTAATTGAGTGGGACTTAGAGTGTCGGGAATTTTAAACTAGTCTGATTTATAATTAAATTTCTCATCGTTAGATATGTTGGAGCATTTCTATCAGATGCTCCCCCACTCTCGAGTTTCCTTTCCAAGGCGGTGGGCACGAGTGTGAGTACACGATGTCTTCTTCTGCGGCTTCCGCCGGACGAGGCGACATCTGTGCTTTGGTTTTTCTTGTTTTGTTTGTCCTTTTTTCTTGTCTTTTGTTTGGTTTTGCTGATGGAGCTTCTTTCTATCGGTTCAGAAATAAGACCTGTTTTTACAATAGCTCTTACTCGATGGTGGTTTTCTTAGATCTACTTCTAATTGCTCTGATTGGCATTTTTGAGGTCGGGTTTGTAAAGATTGTTGGCGATTTTGCTCATTCTACTCCTCAGATGGTTTTAATTGGCTCTGTTTGGTGGTGGCGTGTTGAGAATGAGAGAGGTAGAAAGCTTTCTGTCCATTTGGTGCTATTGCTTGCTTGGTTGGTGGTCAGGTTTTCCCTTCCCTCTGCTGTTTCTCCTTTGCCTTTGTCTATGGATGTTTCTGCGACAATGGGTTTCTCCTATTCTTGCGATAAAAGGGTTGGGACCTAGCGGGTGGTTCTCTGAACCCCCACCCCTTATGGTGGTCTTGTTGCCACTAGCGGCATTTTTGATTTTTCTCTGTCATGGGCTTTGATGCGGTGGTACAGCGACATGGAAGGTCGGCTCATTGCTCCCCTTGTTCTTTGTTTAGGATTAGCATTTGTGACTGTGGGCTTAGTTGTTTGGGCTGTGTTTTTTTGCGTTTCTGTTTTTTTTTCTTGTAAGTCTTTTTTTTTTTGTTAATGGGTACTTTTCCCTGGTCAAGAAAAACATATGTTGGAGCACTTTTTTTCTTCCTTCTGTTGCATCTTTAATTTTCTTTTCTCAATTTTAATCGCATTGTTCATTTGTTTTTAAAATTTGATGGGATCTTATTGGTGGAGGTTGGGATTTGGAAGACAGGGAGGAAGGCCCTAAGATTCTAAATCTATTTATGACAAATTCATTGTAGGAGTCGAATTCATAAGCTTTTGAAATGGTGATTGAGTAGCTTAAGCCCAAGTGACGTTATTGTCTAATTAATATTGGACATCGATAAACCACCTTTTTATTTTCTATATAAACTGAAAAGTGTTAATTATTTAAGTCTAAAGTGAAGCCAAATTCATAAATAATAAAACTAATAGAAAAATTAATTCTTCTTTGAGGCTTTAACCACTCACATAAAGTTTTTGTTCTTGTAATTCAAAATTTAGAGACAGTTTTTCACCGATGAATCGATATTTAAAATTATTTTATTCTGGATTCTTTTCTCTATCAAAATAGCAGATTTCTAAATTCCCATATAATACTTTTGGAATTTCTTTCAAAGGCCGGATAACCAATAATGATATTAATCCAATGATATTGACGTAATACTAGAAAAATAAAAGAGAAGAAACACAATTAATATAAGTTCTTTTTATTCAGGGCGTTAAAATTTAACACTTGCAGTTAAAAATAGGCTAATTTTAAAAGTTGCGACATGGGGTCGAGGGTGCCTCCTTACCCTCCACTCGTCCCGGCTTCAATACTATTATTCTGAAAAAGAAAATTAGAAAATTAGGGAGTGAAAAATTATTATTTTGCGTATTGAACGAATAGGCTATGAAAGGTTCCTAAAATACCAGTGATGATATCTAAATTACGTTTCTGTTGAAATTTATTTTAAAGTTACATTTTCCCAAAGTAAGTTATACATATATATACACTTTTTAAATATTCATGCCAAATCTTCTACACGATACATATAAGCATATGTTTTGCCGATATAAATATAGCTGTTTATAATTGAATTTTATAGAATATATTATCTTTTTAGCAAATATCAAAAAGGGAAAATAAAAAAAAGCATCAGGCCGCCAGCTGGAAAAGAAAAATCGAGAGGGGGTTCTTCTGGAAGCATTAAACCGACCTCGAAAATACTAGAATTATCCCTTTTGTCCTTTTAAATACCGAATGTATCCAGCGTCTTTTTAATCAGAGCAGCAATAACCTCAGCGATCAAGTGGCAGTCTTTTGTCCCAGAACATCTTACTATTCATCGTTTTTAGATTCACTCAAGCCCGCAGTTCAAAAGATGTCGCTGATCCCAAGTGTTTTTGGTGGTCGAAGGAGCAGCATTTTCGATCCATTCTCGGTCGACATGTGGGATCCCTTCAAGGATTTTCCATTTCCCTCTTCTCTCTCGACTCCTTCTGGGGATAATTCTGCATTCGTGAGCACACGGGTGGACTGGAGGGAGACCCCAGAAGCTCATGTGTTCAAGGCCGATCTTCCAGGGCTGAAGAAGGATGAGGTGAAGGTTGAGATTGAAGATGACAGGGTGCTTCAGATAAGCGGAGAGAGGAACGTGGAGAAAGAAGACAAGAATGACACATGGCACCGCGTCGAGCGAAGCAGCGGCAAATTCATGAGGAGGTTCAGGCTGCCGGAGAATGCTAAAATGGATCAGGTGAAGGCTTCCATGGAGAACGGCGTGCTCACTGTCACCGTTCCTAAGGCAGAGGTTAAGAAGGCCGATGTTAAAGCCATCCAGATTTCTTAAAAGAGAATGCCATTGTAGTATTCTTTGCTTCTTCTCCCCCCCCCCCGGGTAATGTATGTGTGGAGTTGGAACTGAGAAGTGAGAGAGTGTCTATGTTTGTGTGCAGTGTGTTTCTGAGAGTTATTACCTTTGGAATGGATCGGGAAAAGACTGTCGTTTGTAATACTATAAATAATCTGTAAAATTGGTAGTTTTGTGGTTGGGGAATAAATAATATAGAGCGTCATTTCCTTGTTGTAATTGTTCTCCAATCTGTGTTTTTGCCTGAGTTTTTCACAGTTCAGTATTTCCCGAGCATGGATGGGGGAAGCTTGCTTCATTGAGTCTGTAATGGGACACAGCGTGGTCTTCTGAAAAGCGGCATCTTGCGTTGCCGGGCGAATTTGGGGGGCATTCTGTCCATAGTTTCTTTGCTTCCCTAAGAACTTAAATTGATTTCTACTGAAGTTTGACTGAATTGGATAATTGATTCTCCTCTGGTCTTAAGATCTGATAGGTTGAGAATATTAATCATAGTAGTTAATATTTTTTCAAACGTTTTAATAATTTTTCTTAATTCTTTCACTCACTTTCTTATTTAATTATTATTAAAAAAGGATAAACATATAAAATAAGTATTATATATAGACTTAATATTAATTTTCACACTAATAGATTAAAGTGGGCATTCCAAATACGTTACCATAATGGAAGTAAACATGTTAGTAACAGACCTCCTTCAAAAAAAAGTCTAAAAGATAAGCTACATAAGCAATAAAAAAGGGGAACGAATAAAAGGTCTTTTGCTTTTTTCCGGAGAAAATACAATAGCTATAAATTTATTGGGAAAATTATTAATAAAAAAATCTCATTCAATTTGGTGTTTTTTTGGCCCTTTTATTTGTGACTTCATGTTGTCTAATTTAATTTCCTCATGAGCACTGCCAGTGCCCTTTTCTATCTGAAATTACCTCAGATGAATCTTTATTATATTTTCTTCTATGAAAATCAGATCAACTTTTTTTAAAGTTCAATATTCATACAATATAATATTTGCTAGTTTACAATAGTTTAAATTCTTTTTAAATTTTACGGGATATTTTTCAATCATAAATGTTTTGATAAATCACTTGCATCTTATCAACATTGCAGTGCACATATTTTATCCTATTCCTATTTAGGTAAAAAATTTTAAAAAATATTCTAGAAGCTGGAATGCTGAGAAGAAGGAGAAAAAATGAACCTAGAATCAAAACGTTTGGAAGATTATGAATCCTAAAATTAAAATTCCAACTCCATCATAAAAAAATAAAACACCGTTGACTATCTTTAAACTACGTCTCCTTTTTTCCCTACAGGTAGGGACGAGCAAACACCCAATCATCCAATCATTAGTCATATAATATCTGGAAGTAAAGTAATAGGAGCTGGGTTTAGCTTCTCATAATGTGACTTGCTGAATTAAGATTTGAATTTTTAATAGAAAGAGTATTTATGTTTAATATTTGATATTATTTGAAATAAGATTATCCAGATATATTTTAGACTTTTATTAGCAAGCCAGTTCGTTACGAAGCTCCGTTCTCTGAAAGTATGAGAGAACAGGAGCTGCATACTTCTATGAGCATCACGCAGCCGACAATGAATAATGCAATAGCATCTTACCGCAGTGACAGAGCCCCCTTTCCCCACAACTTTATGAATACCAAGTTCCTGGGCTAATTTAAGCCCAAAAATGGCTCCCCAGAGCCCTGCGAGCAAAGCATTAGAGTTTCCTTCTTTATAGAGCCACCTATCCACTCGCTGCTACTGCCACGAAGCACTTCTCCACGCCTCACCACACCTGGGCAGCCTTTGCCAACTCCGTCGAAGCTTAGTTTTGACCATCCTCCAGGAGGAAACACCCACTTCACATATTTGACTTGCTTGCATGAACCATTGTTGTCATATTTTTTTTGCCAGTATGCCACATTCAAACATATGCTTCTTGATAATCATGTCAGGGCTTGTGGGCAGACAAAATCCTTCCTCAAATAAAGCACTGTTCCTCCAGTTCTATAATCACTGCTCTTCAGATTGTGTATAAACCACTCTATCATATTATCATTAAAGAACTGCACATTAGAGTTGGCTATCCCCAGGTCATTCCTAATTTTTCTCAACACAGGGCACTCTCTTAGAACATGACTCTGATTCTCAATATCAGCTCCACCTCTCAAACATTTTTGTTCTCTACCAAATAACCTATTTTGTGCTGCAGCTGTACGGAGCCTGCCATGAATGGCAATCCGTACGAAAACCTGTATACGTCTCGGAACCTTCAAATTCCACACCAATCTCCGAATACAATCCCTGCACTCTAAATTACATCTCTACCAAAACTCATCCTGAAGTTGCATTTTTCCTGGTGGGCTGTTTTTTAAGCAGGTCCAAATAGGATTTACTTTTTTTATTTTTTATACCCTTAATTATCATTACATTATATAAATAAAACAATAAATGTAATTTAATTGAGTTTTCTAAAATATTTTACATTTTTGGTAGACAACAAGATCACTCTGTGGTTGAATCTTCTTTTTTTCTATTTTTTTTTTTAGGTGTTGTGGGTCCAGTCCCCAGCTCGGATGATAATCTGGATTCTTCCAATCGGTACCAAAGCATCAAGACGTTGGCTGGAAAAGTAAGATCGCGAAATACTGGGGCCCTTCTGGAAATATCAAAAACCGACCTCAAAATACTAGATTTCTCCCTCCATTCCTTTTAAATGGCCGATGTATCGGCAATGGTGAGAAGCATAATCGTAATCAACTTCAGCGATCAAGTCGTGTGCGCACTTTCTCCTATCTTCAATTGTTATACACATTCATGCTCTACGATTAGAAGATGTCGTTGATCCCAGGTGTTGTTGGTGGCCGAAGGAGCAGCATTTTCGATCCATTCTCTCTGGACGTTTGGGACCCCTTCAAGGATTTCCCTTTCCCCTCTTCTCTCTCAACTTCTTCTCAGGATAATTCTGCGTTTGTGAGCACTCGGGTGGACTGGAAGGAGACCCCAGAAGCGCATGTGTTCAAGGCGGATCTCCCAGGGCTGAAGAAGGATGACGTTAAGGTTGAGATCGAAGATGACAGGGTGCTTCAGATCAGCGGAGAGAGGAACGTGGAGAAAGAGGACAAGAACGACACATGGCATCGCGTTGAGCGAAGCAGCGGCAAATTCACGAGGAGATTCAGACTGCCGGAGAGTGCCAAAATGGATCAAGTGAAGGCTTCCATGGAGAATGGGGTTCTTACTGTCACTGTTCCGAAGGAAGAGGTGAAGAAGCCTGAAGTTAAGGCCATCGAGATCTCTGGTTAAGAATAAACGACATTCTCTGGTTTCTTTTCTGGTTTTATATTGACGAGTTTTTATCCGTCACATTAGAAGTATCGGTTTTTATGCTTGTAAAATAGAATGTTCGTCTCAGTCGTTACTTTAAGAGCGGACAAAGAAAGAGACTGTGATCTCTCATATAACTTGTCCGTATAAATTTACTTGTGAGTTTTGATGAGTGTGGTTTTGGAATAAGATATAAACTTAATTTCCTTTGGTTCTTGTTCAATAAAATCCATCGACATCTTTGTTGTCCCTTTCATTACGCAACGAACTGATGCGAATTCGAGCGTCACAATCGGAGTTTGGATTGAACATTAAAGAGGGTCGATGGGTAATTGCAGAGTGTTCTTGTGCAGTGCATCTGGATCTTTGAGAAAGCAGAGAGTGAGAATCTAAGTGTAGCAGGCAGATTTCACAGATTTGTGCAGACGTACTTCACTAATATGCGTACATGGCCTTTCTTCTGGTGGCAAAACGTGATCAATGTTAGAGATGAAAACCATATTTTCAAGTATATATTTTATATGTATTTCCGAATTTTTTGTTTTTATTTTAATTTGAACAAGTCATATTCTCTCGTTATCTATCTTAATACGTGGAAAGTGAAAAATATACTCCCTACCAAAATTTGACCCGCACTAGAATAATTTCATCTCTATTGTGCGAGTATTTCAAGTAAAGACTGGTAAATCGATAATCAGTGATCAAATAACAGCTTTGATGATTTCATATTGTACAGTGCTATTGATTGCGTGGGAAAAAAGGGAGAAGAATTTAACAGAACGTGTCAATATACTGAAATATTGATAAACAATGATAGATAAAATAGGTAGTTATCTAATAAAATCATTTTTTGGCATGTAGAAAGTAGTTATCTCATGTGAAAGTGGATAAATAACTACTTCTCTTTTTACAGTGTGAGTTACACTACAAAAAAGATTTTATATTTAAGATATGAAGAGTATATCTGAAACGAGAATGGATATTGTTGTGTAAAGGAAAAAACTGTAACGAGTGCGTGATTAACAGAGTTCAAATCATTTGGCAAAAAAAAAAGAACGAAAAAAAGACGGAGTTCAAATCATAGCTCAACTCCATCTTTCCATATTCCTAGGAATTTTTTAGATTCTTTTTTCTTATATATGAAGTTAAAGAACGTTTTTGCCTGGGCGCCCGTGTAAGAGTCAGGTCACTGATTAATTCGATCATCTGACATCGGAAATTATGGCTTCGGTTTGAAGCAGGTCACTCGTGTTCGGTCATAGTATCTCAATGCCAATTATTTTGGGTTGAGATAAAAATGTATCGAGACAGGATTTTGGTCCAGTTCTGTCCTGATATTTTATTTTTATAATTTTATGAATTTATTTTATTTATTATTAATAGAATAATATTATAACATTATAATTATGTTGTTCGCAACTTTTATATGGGTAATGTGATGTATTTTAGGCGATATTTTGAGTTTATATATTTTTCAGAGAAACGTTGTTTTTGGTTATTTTTTTTATTACTATCAAATTTTAACCAATTTTTATATATTTTCTTTATAAAATTGTTAGTTTGAGTTTTTATGATGTAAAACATAATTGGTTTTGAACCAAAAAATTCAACAAAAGAAAAAGATAGTTGGGATGGGACACGGGATGAAGAGGTCCTCCCATTTTGGTTATTAGGGCGGGATTGTCCCAATTTGTCTCATAAATAATTTAATTTTAAGATGTGAGAATTAAAAGAAAAGACTATTTTCTGTGAATAGATGCTTGGTGTTCTGAATTCTATAGCACAACAGAGCAATGTCCCTATTAAAGTAGTAAAAACGAAACAATATTAACAACACGCGTTAATTTAGTCAACGCTGGCCTTTTAGTTGGAAGCCAAAAATGTCTGTTGACTGTCACAAAAATCACAAGAGTCTGTATGCTTCAACATCATATATTCGAGTTTGTAATAACCTTTCTATTTACAATTAAAATATTATTTTGAATCTGTAACATAAGAGTTGAATAATTAATCTGAAAAGATTAATAAAATGGTTAAGTTGGATACTTATTACACATGTATTGATTTTTCTAAATTATCTTATTTAATATGTACGTTAAAATTAACTCTTAATAAAAAATAAATTTTTTTACAATTAATAAGATTATTTTGAAAAAATACTATAAATTTGATAGACAAGTTGGATTAAGTCTTGTATTTAAAATTAAATCTAATTCTCAACAAGTTTTTAAAAGGTTATAGCTAATAAATTAGATTATGAGATTACATGATTATATCACTGCATAGATTTTTCAGCCTTGAAATATGTTTTATGACAACCACTTGAATGCGTTGGCAACTGCAAATAAGATAAAGGTGATGTCAGGTCAAAAAAAAAAAAAAGAAGGTGAAGAAGTAAACACAGATTATTTCAGGGCCAAAAAAGACATAAAAGAAAGGGAAAATTGTAAAAAAAGATCTTGAAATTGCAAAAACGCAGATAGGGACCCTTGACAACTTCACTTTAGGTTTTGACAAAAATAATATGCCCTGAAGTTGTCAAAACCCAAAGTGAAATTGTCAAGGGTCCCTATCTGCGTTTTTGCAATTCCAAGGTCTTTTTTTACAATTTCCCCTAAAAGAAACTCGGGCGACAATTAATTGGGCTTATTGCCTCATATACAAAATAATCTCGATTCTTCCACATTTTTCTATGGACGGGTCAAGCTCGAAACTCTCCTGGTCTAATCGCATGATAAGCCTTTAAAAAGAAAAATCTGGAAAAATATAGGTCTTTCCGGAAAATCTCCTTCCATTGCTTTAAATAGCTGGTGTATCCCGTCCGTGACCTGTACAGAAACGTCACTAATTTGAGAAATCAAGCAGCAATCCCAAGCAATTTCTACTCTTTCCTCCTGATATAATCCTTGCTCAAGTTCGAAGATTGGAAAATGTCGTTGATTCCAAGTTTCTTCAGTGGTCGAAGGAGCAACGTATTCGATCCTTTCTCCCTCGACGTTTGGGATCCCTTCAAGGATTTCCCTTTTCCTTCTTCCCTGTCAACCACCGCGGGGGATAATTCTGCATTTGTGAGCACACGGGTGGATTGGAGGGAGACCCCAGAAGCGCATGTGTTCAAGGCGGATCTTCCAGGGCTGAAGAAGGATGAGGTGAAGGTTGAGATCGAGGATGACAGGGTGCTTCAGATAAGCGGAGAGAGGAACGTGGAGAAAGAAGACAAGAACGATACATGGCACCGCGTCGAGCGAAGCAGCGGCAGATTCATGAGGAGGTTCAGGCTGCCGGAGAATGCTAAAATGGATCAGGTGAAGGCTTCCATGGAGAACGGTGTGCTTACTGTTACCGTTCCCAAGGCAGAGGTTAAGAAGGCCGATGTTAAAGCCATCCAGATTTCTTAAAAAGAATGGTAATCTGGGTTTTTGTGGGTTTGTTTTGGAGAATATGCATGTCTTTGTAAGTGCTGAATCGTCTATGTTTGTAAAATAGTGTGCTCTGCAATAAGGTGTGTCTAGAAAGGAGAGCGTCCTGTAAGCTTTGACGCGTGTGTGTCTGTGTAAATTTACATGAGTCTTGATCTGTGTTATTGAAATAAAGTGTGCCTTTTTTGTTATCTTTGATTTGTTGTTTTTGCTTGACTTCGTTTGATGTTTGATGTCTAAGCAATTCAAATTCTGCGCTGTAAATGAAAAATGCTTGTCTATCATGGAATGTTTAGATAAGTTGGAGGTCCAAATTGCATTTCACTCTGAAAAAGTTTCGAACTCAATCTTGCTAATATCCCAGGGGTTAAGACGCAAAAGGTTCAAACGCTATTTTCAGATTGCGGAGGCAAGTGAGTGATTTAATATGTTTCCATTTCTTGTTTTTGCGTGCTTTCAAGCTTCAGTGTGTGGAGTTGTCTCCTCTCTCTTCATATGAGAACACGTCGACGCATTAAAGCGTTTTCCGAAAATTCTCAGCTTAAAGGATCAGTTCATCTGCGTGGGAAATGGGCCTTCTCTAACCTACATTTGAAGGGCGAGTCTGAAATTCGAACTGGCCAACAAAAAAGGAAACTACATAACCAAAAAGGTTGAATTAGAGTGGCTAAAATTTTTAACTTTGAAGTCTTCAACCATTTACGTACCCTAAAAAATCTCACTCATCTGAAATACTTTCACTTCCACGTACGTAATTAGATGAGCACACGTGATATAGGGGTTATAGATATAACTTGTTAAAGCGGATGGATCATTTGTTAAAATCAGATAAAAATTTTGTGAAATTGTCGAAACCAAATGCAATAATTTAAAACTGCAAGGAATTAAAATGAAAAAGTCAATTAAACTATAAATTATAAGCATTAATAATAGTATCACTCCAAGGGAACACCAAATGACCGTAACAGCAACTCCTCGAGAACATAGAGGAAGATTCTTTTTTTTTTTTTTTTAGGTGAGAAAAAGGGGCTAAGCCCATACAAAATAAACAACTAAGGGAAACAAACAACTACAAGACTCCAGCGGCTTCTTCCTTGAGCATTTTCTCCAGCATACTCGGGGGAGCCGACCATCTGACCCACTGTTCAACTTGTTCCAGACTTATCGTTGCCAGGCAATCTGCACAACCGTTTCCTTCTCTATAGATATGATTAACCTTCACTTGCCAATCTTTCTGTAACATATTGCGTATCATAGTAAAGAGCCATAGACTTCCGTTGCAGGGTTTGTCACTGTTGATGGCCTCAATTACCTGGCTGGCATCACATTCCACCTCGACTTTCTTAAACCCCAGATTCCAGCATTCTTGTAGACCTACCAATAAGCTTCTGGCTTCAGCGTTAGTAGCACTGGTTTGTCTGATTTTCATCGTGAATCCTCCCAACCATTCGCCACAGTCCCCTCTTATTACACCTCCACATCCGTTCATGCCCTGTTCCGGACCAGTCGCATCTGTGTTCAACTTACACCACCCCTTTTCAGGTGCTTTCCACTTGATATTCCTATCTCTTTCTATGACCCTCTCTATCAGCATCTCCCCCCACCTGTGATGGTAGTACTGCAAAGCGTTGTAAATAACTTTTTCCGGGTTCGACGGGAACTCAAACTCCTCATCATGTATCAGAAGATTCCTCCAGTTCCATATTTGCCAAATTCCCATTGCAAATAGTTCATTCCAATTGAAATTTTCAGAGACTCGTCGCTTGTCTAGAATATTCCCTATTACCCAGTCCTTCCAATCCTGACCGAAGAACTTGGGTCTTGCTTGCCAAGGCACTATTTTCCTCCAGATAGAAGTGGCATAAAGGCAATCTCTCAGGGCATGCTGGTGATTCTCCTTGGCGCGGTTGCATAATTCACACCAACCTTGGCTTCCGTCCCATTTACTTGTGACATCCTTCGTGGGGAGTTTTTTGTGAAGGACTCTCCAGATAAAGACATGCACCCTCTCTGGTAAGCGTAATTTCCATATCAACTTCCAGTGTTTTCCATATGTTGAGTTTTGCATACCTTTTAGATTTAGATACGCACTCGAGGTAGTGAAAACCCCATTGCTAGTTAACCTCCATTTCAGACCCTTTGTATCTTGCTGGTTCGGACTTCTGGCCTCAGACACATTTATTTGGAAGCTATCCCAAGCTCTAGCCATTTCTTTCCAGAGTCTTGAGTCCGTGGCTTTTGTTATAGGTCTGTCCCTAGTACTTGACCCTCTTCCATATTTACCGAGCAACACCTTAACCCACAATGCGTTGGGTTCGGTATTTAATCTCCATAACAGCTTATGTATGAAGGCATCATTCATTTCTATCATTGACTTAATTCCCATCCCTCCTTGAGATTTCTCTCTACACAGCGTCTCCCATCCAATCGCATGCCATGAGTGCTTGTTTCCTTCTTCCCCCCATATAAACCTCCTCTGCACTTTTTCCATCTCCTCTATTACTCCCTTTGGCAGTTTATCATGTTGCATGGGATAAATTGCCATGGAGCTAGTAACTGCTTTGACCAGAGTGATTCTTCCTGCCATTGAGAGACTAGAGGCCTTCCATCCACCCAGTTTCTGTTTGAGTTTATCCAGCATGCCTGCATAGCGGGTCCGTCTTTTCCTTTGGTGAGAGATATTTGCCCCCAGGTATCTACCGAGCTCAGCAACCTCCTTAAAATTGCTTCTGGAACAAATTGCCCTCCTTGAGTGCACCAGAGCATTTGGTGAGAAATAGATCACTGTTTTCTCTTGACTAATCTTGTGTCCTGATATTTCCCCAAACTCCTGTAAACAATTTAAGATATTGTCAATTTGAGAAAGACTCGCCTCTACAAAAAGAACAAGATCGTCAGCAAACATCATATGAGTTATAATGGGTCCTGCTTTGCCTACTCTCAAACCTCTCCACTGTTTCACTCTCTCTCTATCTAGGATCATATGGGTAAGTTTTTCCATTCCGAGTACAAAAAGATAAGGAGAAATGGGATCGCCCTGTCTAATTCCCCGTGTGGGCTGAAAGCCTTCTAATTTCTCGCCATGCCACAGAATATTTGTAATGTCGGTCAGAACACAACCCAGAATTCTTTCCTTTGTTTCCTCCGGACATTCCATCTCCTCCAATATTTTACCAATAAAATTCCAATTCATCCTATCGTAGGCCTTTTCAAGATCGACTTTGATTGCCATATAACCTTTCTTTCCTTTTTTCCTTCTCATGGATTGAATCATCTCATTAACAATGATGATATTATCATGGATAATTCTTCCTGGGACAAAGCTAACTTGATAGGGGGACACCACTGTTGGCATGATACCCTTCAATCTTTGCACCAAAATTTTGGAGACACATTTGTAGATGACATTACAGAGTGAGATAGGTCTTAGCTGGTTTACTCTCTCCGGATTGTCAACCTTGGGAGTTAAAGTGATCAAGGTAGAGTTGACAGCTTTCAAATTCTTTGGATCAGTCCACATGTTCTTCACTGCTCTACACACACTTTCACCCATTATATCCCAACACTTCTGATAGAATATTGCCGGGAACCCATCTGAACCGGGAGCTTTCAAGCCGCCAATAGAAAACATGGCTTGTTTGATTTCTTCGTTACATAACACACTTCCAATCCTATCCCATTCTTCTTGTTTAACTTCTGGCCAGCTATGCATCGTTTTGACCCACTTTCTATCCGTCACTTCCTCTTCAAACAAGTCTTGAAAGTACCTGTTGATCAGCTTGCCTACCTCCTCCTTCCCCTCTATTCTTTCATTCTGTTCATCTTTCAAGACTGAGACTCTCGTCCTTCTTCTTTTCACATTGGTCTTTGAGTGATAGAAGGTTGTGTTCCTGTCCCCATCATTAAGCCATTTAGTTCTAGCTTTTTGGAACCACAAGATCTCCTCTTGCTTCAAGATTTCCTGTAGCTCCTTTTGGAGATTTGCCTCAAGTTCCTCCAGGAATCGGTTATTATGGTCAGCAGAAACTTTCTGTATGCCCGTTATCCTTCTTAGGATTTCTTTCTTTTTTTCCTTAACATGGCCAAAGACCTTGACATTCCACTCCTTCAGAAACTCCTCTAGCCCTTTCAAATCCTTTGGTAACTCCATCTCATTCTTCCATATATCTTGGATAGACGGTTTGAATTCTTTGTGAGTGAGCCACATGGCTTCAAATCTGAATGGACGTTTGGACCTGTTGTTCTGGGGGCCTGTTAAATAGATGAATAAAGGATGGTGATTAGATTGCACTCTTGGCCCCACTCTTACCCTAGCTTCACCGAAAGAGTTTCTCCAGTTTTGGTTGCAGAGTGCTCGGTCTAGTTTCTTATAAAGTCTTCCCCCAAACTTCGTGGCTGGACCTCGCCAGGTGTATCTAGGCCCTTCTGAGCCCAAATCGATCAACCTACAACGGTTAATATTGTCAAGGAATCTCCTGCATTTTCTATCATTAGGATTACTCCCTCCTCTCTGCTCACTGCCATCTTTAATGTCATTAAAATCTCCCGCAAGAAGCCATGGGAGTTTAGTACGTTGCGCTACACCTTCTAAATTTTCCCATAATTCTCTTCTTTCCATCTCTCTTGGGCTTGCATAGACGGCTGTGAAAGCCCACCTGCTTTGCCCCAAACCTGTTACTACTCCATGCAGGTATTGTTTATTGCTTTCTAAAATAGAGATTTCGATTTTATCATCATTCCACAAAATCCAAATCCCTCCCGACATCCCTGTAGCTTCACTAATTTTTTGATTTTTGTACCCCAGTCTTTTGATCACTCTCTGGGCTGTTTCTCCGCTGCACCGTGTTTCTAGTAATACAACAACGGTAGGCTTCAATCTATTTTTCATGTCTCTAAGAGCACATCCGAATTCCTTTCCGGCTGCTCCTCTAACATTCCAAACTACAATCATTAATAAGATAAAGAAGATATGGAGAGGTCCACGTACGCTTCTTAATCTTCCATACTGGAACATTGATGCTCCTCTATACTCCTTGGGGTTATCTGACCCTGGGCTCTCAATTGCGCCTCTGCTTCCCCTAGGCCCAAAGTTTCTCCTCTGTCTCCCGGATCAGGCGGGTTTCCTTCTTCAAGATCCATATCTTCTGAGGCTTGGGTTCCCCCTGGTCCATTAGAATTATTAAATTTTTTACTGATTTTAGGACCTTGTTGGCTCTCTCTGGGCCCTCGCTGCATTACCCCCCACTGTCACTATTACCATCCCCTTTTGGCCCATTATGTCTCCCACTATTCTGGCCCATACCCACGACACTAACAGCCCTGATATTTTCCTCTTTTTCCCCCGCTTCGTCATCTTTTTTATAGGAGTTTCTTGTGTTCTGTTCTCTTTTCAGGTCCCGAGGCTGCCCTGCTTCCCATCCCCCTACAGTCTCCTTTTTCCTATTCCCTTTAGATTGTCCCTTTCCTTTCAATTCCTTTGCTTCTGATTCCTTTTTCCCTTCAGTACTTTTCTTCTTTAACTGTGTCTTTTCTCTCTTGTTAAGTTCCCTGGCCTGGGTCTCGTTGGTGGTATCAACCTTGTCACGGTTGTCACCTTCAATTCCTCTTCCATCATCCGTCTTGTCATCCTCAACCTCCAATATAGCAAATCTCGAAGCTTGTCCAGCTACTCTTTCGTTCCTGTCAGCCCTTCCTTGTCCTTCGGCCGACCTACTATCTTTGCGGATGGCCCTTCGTCCTTTTCTCGAATCTTGTGCAACCATCCACTCTCCAAACGGGCTTGCCGGAGTTTTATCCTGCGGTGGCCGAATAACCTCTGCCTCTTTAGCGGTCTGGTCTTTTGCCGGTGCTGTTTTAGTCGCTTCTGGGTTCTGGGTAGAGATTTTTGACGGGCATCTTTCTGCGTTATGACCAAATTTCCCGCACTGAAAACAAATCATGTGCAAGCCTTCATATTCAATTTTCAACCAATTACCATCCACAAAGTACGAGGGGAGTAAAGGTGCGTTCAGGTCGATTTCCACACACAATCGAGCATACATGGTTCTGGCTCTTGTGAGGGTCATCTCGTCTACTTTAATGGCGGTACCGATTCTATTCCCAAGGTTATAGAAGAACTTCTTATCATAGTAATCACCCGGCAGTCCTGGGAGCCTGACCCATATAGCTAGTTTCTGGATTTTTTCATTCCAGGGATTGAAGTTTCTCTTCCACGTCTGCACAGTTAGGTAATGATTCTGGATCAGCCAAGGTCCTCCCTCTAGAGCAAAGAAATAATCGTCTCGGCTCTGGAATGTAACTGTCATGAACCCGTTGCCTATGTCATTTATTTCCACGTTTCCCGATTTGCCCCACATAAGCTTTGCTTTTCTTCTCATTTGCATGAAACCGATTGTCCCTCCAAGGAGTTTTATTATTAGGGTATTATCCCATCTTTTTTCGAGTCGTCTCCTTTCTTTTTCGGAGAAGTCGATCCTTGGCCCCATGTCAGAGTCTGTTATCGTCACACCATCTGACATCTCCTCATTGTTGTTGAGCAATAAGCTTCCATCCCAGTCCTCATCACATCTCTTCTCCCTTACATTCTCGTCTGTCACTGACTTGGGCTTTAAGGCTTCCCTATAAGAAAGAGGCTGTTCCCTTTGGCTACCGTTTCCATGTCGTGATCCATCATCCAATCTTCCTCTCTTGCTGCTAGCGAAATTTCTCCCGTGTATTGTCCTTTAACTCTTTGGAGTTTTCCTCTCTCTTCTTTTCCTTCTCCCGTCTCAATGGGTTTTTTCATTAGTTCAGGGAATGTCGACGGAACCACAGTTCCTACATTATCTAGAGTACTCGGAATGGTTCTTGGGGAATCCAACAACTCCACCATATCACCCTGGGGGCGATCCGGTGGGAGTTTATGAGGACCCCTATCATCTTCCATTATGAAAACTTTGAAACTTTGAAAACTTTGAAAGCTTGGACTCTCTCCTCTCTCTCTCTAGACATGAGGACCAGAGGAAGATTCTTTGACACAAATATGAGAGTGCGCACTTGGTGTTTTTCAGAAGGCACTCGCCAAAAAGGATCAATCCCCCCGGCTGCTGGGCCCTGCATTATAGAACTAACTAGCACCACCGCCTTGAGCTCGTTTGAGGGATGGCCGACCTTAATTAAAAAGCCTCATAGCCACGATAATTTCAAGCGTTGGTATTAGGCGCTGCTTACTAAAGCAGCAAAAACAAAAGACTTTCAAGTCTAATCAAAGAGATTAATTTTTTATTCGAATTCTTGCAGGAAGAGACGTCTGTTATATCTGCTAAAAAATATGCTAAAAAATGTGTCTACATTTAGTGGCTAATAATATCTTGAATTGGATTGGATTGCCATCCTGTGAAAAGAGAATACTTATAATTTTTTCTTTAAAAAAAGCTTTGCATCCTTCTTCCAGCACAGTACGTAGAAATTTTCTGGTTTTTGTGCGTTGCTCTTTGAAGCCTTTCCATCAACACCGGCTGTTGCTTCATTTTCATTTAGGGCTACTTTTTATATCTTCTTTGAGTTTATTTGTTAGTCATCCTTTGAAACCAATTTTTTAAAGCCTTATTTTAGTGATTTCTGATTCTTCGTCCGGAAAAGAGAAGAGAAAAAACTGAAGCTGAACCCCCCCACCCGGAACCTGAAAAGATTTGGATGGAAGCATGTAACATCAATAAACAATCAATATATCAACATTAATTTGTCACTGTGCATACTTAAATATATGATTATTATCAATTCAAAAGGCATGAATACTCTAACTTATTTTCTTATAATTAAACTATTAAAGCGTCAAAATGATATGGTGTGCTTCAAGAAATTGGAAATTTTGGCCAAAAAAAATTAGAACCGTATTGACCATATGATAAATTGACATATATACACGCACGCGCGCACACATGTATGTATCTATGCATGAGAGTGAAAGTATTCAAGCTAAGGTTTTGCTTTCAAATTTTCATAATTTAACCTTAAAGGGCTCCCAGTTGAACTTCAAACTAAAAATTATCTTCATACATAAGCTCCCTCTGAATATTCAAATATTACTATTGAAAATTTTTATGCCTAATTATCTTCTATTTTAGAAGTGTAAGTCTGTAAGATAACATTAATTACTATTTTTTCCAATTATGCACTCTCATACGACAGGTGATTAAGTTATAGAGAAAATAGTTAAAATAAATTAAGGACATATTGTATTAGAAAATAAAATTAAAACTTGGTATATTAATGGCTTTGAAAGGATCATACCACATGGATGTCTGAAACTGTTCTTCAAATGTTAACATTTTCAATCAATATTCAATTACATTTTATTATTTTTTTGGCTCAATAACAGGGGGACCCTCAAGCTTAAAACTCTAATTGAAACTAGACCTGGTGTTGCAACACAAGCAATATAGATCTTTAATAATCCCTTAGAACGATCCCCATATCATGAGTGGTGAATTATTATAAGTTGTACCGACATAAATATACTTATTACTTATTATTATTATTTTTTGGCTAAAATATTGGTATTTTTTATTAAAAACAATCCTATTAGAGAAGCACTTCTTTCAATAAGGATTCTTTTTTTTGTCCCCTTAAAACATAGGTGTTCTTTTATTAGAGGCAATTATATTCGAAGCACTGTCGGATACTAAATGTAAGTACTTCTCTTCGCAGGGATTTGAATTTTAATTCGTTGTGAGGACTAGCCAATATTCTCGAATTCTTGCTACTTCACTCGCAAACAAGGATTCTGATTCGCTACATGCGTTTGTAATCACTTATTAATTTAAAAGCACCCCAAATCACTTTTTGGACCCGGGCCCAACATCGCCAGCATCCAAAGAGATGGGCTTCAAAGCTATGTGGATTCGATTCTGGACACTTCCATGGAGGTCGGTGGACGCTGGCCTTGAACATTCCGAAATATTCTGGAATTCCTGCTACTTCACTCGCAAGTCCGAGATTTCTCCTTCCACCAATTTAAATACCCAGCCCGTCCCTTCTCCGTTGCAAGGAAGAGCACAATCGAGAGCGTTTCCGTGTTATAGCACTAGTGTCTGTTGAAATATTTCTTTGTTCGTTTTCACTCTTAAAAGCTGAAAATGTCATTGATCCCCAGTTTCTTCGGGGGCCAAAGGAGCAGCGTCTTTGATCCCTTCTCTCTCGACGTCTGGGATCCTTTCAAAGATTTTCGTTTCCCCTCTTCTCTGTCAACTCCTTCTGGGGATAATTCTGCATTCGTGAGCACACGGGTGGATTGGAGGGAGACCCCAGAGGCGCATGTGTTCAAGGCGGATCTCCCAGGGCTGAAGAAGGATGAGGTGAAGGTTGAGGTCGAAGATGACAGGGTGCTTCAGATCAGTGGAGAGAGGAACGTAGAGAAAGAAGACAAGAACGACACATGGCACCGCGTCGAGCGAAGCAGCGGCAGATTCATGAGGAGGTTCAGGCTGCCGGAGAATGTTAAAATGGATCAGGTGAAAGCTTCCATGGAGAACGGTGTGCTCACTGTGACTGTTCCTAAGGCAGAAGTTAAGAAGCCTGATGTTAAAGCCATCCAGATTTCTGGCTAAAACAAGGAATGCATTCTACTGTTTTCTGTGTTCGTATTCGACGTTGTGTTAATTTGTCTTAGTATAGAAGGTTAATGTCTGCATAATAGGGTGTTCTGCTTTCCGGTGTGGATGGGAAAAAAAAACAGAGGATGGTCGTCTGTTGTATAATATGTTATGCGTGCCTGTAAGCTTCAATAAATGATTTCATAACGTTGCTTTCGTACGTAAGTGCCTTTTCTCTTAACACTTCAGCGATTAAGTTCATGAAAGTTGATCTTGGTCTATGGATTCTTTGCAAGCAAGCTTTGCAATACATTGTCATTGGCCCAATAAAAGTCCTTAGAATACGGTCGTGGTGCGTTAGTACGGAATCAATCGAGATGTTCATAATTTGGTATTAGTAATCTAACTTCTTCTGCTTTCCCCTCAAGTTCCTCCATATGATGAAGGCATGGTTGCATGCAAAATTGGGTTGTTCTTCACACCCTATGTTTGCAGTAGTGTGCTGCCGGGAGGTTGATTGCGCTTTTGGGTTGTTTCCGTAGTTTTGAGATATGTATCCATTTGTGCTTTGTTGGAGAGAAACCTCTTTTGCGTGCTTTGCTCAAACGAAAAACTTTAAGTAGCGGGTCCCCTTTTTAAAGTTGTACCGCAGCCAAGTACAAAAAATAAGGAGGGATTTACATATTGTACATGAAGGTTTTCGGGCATATCTGGAGTCTGCAATGAAGTCAGGTTGCCATGCGGAGGTCCGATCACGGTAACGGAGTCGGATCTGAGAGAAAGAAAAACGCAAGTCACTTTTTTTCATAAACTGATCCCTATCTAGCAGTATCAGTTATGTAACTCCCCATAACCGTCTCCTCTGCACAACCGTTCCCGCCTTTTGGCAAAATATATGAAAAGGCGAAAATTACAGTTAAAGACCTAAGAGTTTTGCTATTTACACTGGAGTCTCAAATAATAAATGGGTTTGGGTCCAATCCACCAAGGGTGGATTGGCCCATTTTCTTACATCTCCCACTCACACTTGGTGGATTAGATGTCGCGGGTCTAGTCTCTTCATCTTCCTTCAATTTCATACTTAGTACTTTGCCGTGACCGCGTGGGCATGACGTTTTCGCTTGGGTCCCTGTACTAGAAATCCCTTTTAAAGGACCAGCACAAGTCACCCTCTCCTTTGTGTAGCTTGAATTTTAAAATTATGCCTCAGATGTCCCAGATTTACTTATATACACTTTTTCACGGTAGATCTAATCCCTCTCGAGTCAATGGTTGACTCAGATTACCTTTCTCGTATGTCTAGTATCCACACTTACGACCACAAAATGTCATAAGGGACATGTCACAGATACTAGCATAGGTGTGTATATCACAGTCAATCTTCCTTTCGCCCAAATATCACTTTGAAATGAATCAGTCGCTTTCTCAGCATACTACCTTAGATTGCATCAATCATGACCATAGAACATATGCCAAAGTAGTAGTCACTGAAACAAATCTTCATGATATTGTCAAAGTCAAAGGACACCAGCAGGAGGATAATTCCTCCCTAGGACTCACACAGCAATGAAGTAGGGATCTTTCACTTGCTTCCCTTTTGCGGTTCTCCCAGCACATGTGGTATGAAACACATGCTACGGTGTTACTCTTTTACTATAAGAGCGTATGTCGATTTGGATTTATTATTAACACCGTACAGACTTAGGTCTAGACACACTCAGTATCTAAACCCAAATTCTTCAACTCTGCTCATTGTTATGACGTCAACGTTGAAGAGTTTGTTATCTGGCTACAGGTATTATGGAAGTGGGATTCCAAACTTCGATCCAGCTTTATTAACGTGGATCTCATCTTAACTTGCTACACTTTAGTCAAGGCGACATAAGGTTTGTGTTTATTCCCTACCATATCAGCATTTATTGCTGCTTTACTGGTGAACACAAATGTCTCATCTTTGTTCATTCCACCTGAGTGTCAAAGGCGGTTGCCAGTGTGAGAGAGCCAACCTTTTCAACCTGTACGACATACTAGACATTGTATACTTTCGGACAGGCACATAAAGTGATAACGAAATACAATTTCATTAATGAAGCATTCATATTACACTTTACGTATGCCAAGGGCTTGTACATGTTCTCTAAAAACTTTTCGCCTATTGGCTTTGTCAGAGGATCTGCTACTACATTTGGTTGAAATATATTGTACAGTAACAATCTTTTGTGCTATGTAATCTCTAACAAAATTATACTTGATGTCAATATGTTTGATGTCAATATGCTTGGTTTTGCTGTGATACTTAGAATCTTTAGTATAGGCTATGGCTGCAGTATTGTCACAGTATACCATCACCGGATTGGTACTCTTGTTTCCAAATCCAAGGTGTTCTATAAATCTCTTCAGCCATAAAGCCTCTTGCACTGCTGCAGTGCATGCCACAAACTCAGCTTCCATTGAATGTAAGGCAATGCACGTTTGCTTCTTGCTACTCCAACATATGGCGCCATTGTTGAGCAAGAAGGTATAACCTGAAGTTGACCTTCATTCTTCTTCATCTCCGCCTACATCAGTATCGGAGTACCCAACAAGACGCAGGTCACTTCCTTCGTAGCACAGTGCATAATTGGAAGTGCCCTTCAAGTATCTCAAGATCCTCTTCACTGCTTTCCAATGCTTTTCACCGGGGTTAGATTGGAATCTGCTCACCAGTCCCACTGCATAACAGATGTCTGGTCTTGTACACATCATTGCGTACATCAGACTACCAACAACACTGGCATATGGAACTCTTTCCATTTCTTTTTGTCAGACTCGGTTTTGGGACACATGTTAGAACTCAAAGCCACTCCAGTGGCAACGGGTGTACTCATGGGATTGACAGTCTTTCATGTTAAATCGCTCAAGAATCTTGTTGATATAATTCTCTTGTGAAAAGAGAGGATTCGTTTTGAACGATTTCTTTGGATCTTAACTCCAAGTATATACTCTGCTTCACCCATGTTTTCATTTCAAAATTCGACGAAAGCCATTCTTTAATAGCCACCACCGAATCTAGACTATTTTCGGCTAATAGTATATCGTCTACATATAAGGATAATATGACAAAATTACCCTCAAACCGCTTAATGTAGACGCAGTGGTCTTCCTCTATCATTTGGAAGTCATATGAGGTTATTGCTTTGTGAAACCTCAAATACCACTGTCTGGATGATTGTTTCAATCTATAAATGGATCTTTTGAGTTTACAAACTTTATTTTCCTTTCCATTTTCAATGAAATGTAATTGTTGTTCCATATAGATTTCTTCATCCAGATCACCATTCAGAAATGCGGTTTTTACATCCATCTGATGTAATTCTAGATCTAAACTGTTTACTATTGCTAGAATAAGTCTAATAGAATTGAAACGCACAACAGGTGAGAATGTATCTTCATAATCTATTCCTTCCTGTTGTGTGTACCCCTTTGCCACTAATCGAGCCTTGTATTTGTCAATTGATCCATCCACTTTTCTTTTAATTTTGAGAACCCACTTGTTCCCAATGGCTTTATGCCCTTTTGGAAGATCAACTAACACCCAAACTTGGTTTTTTTTTATTGAGTCCATTTCTTCTTCCATAGCTTTCATCCATTCATCTTTTGTAGAACTTGACAAGGCCTCTCGTACAGAACGGGGCTCATCATCCCCTTCTGGAGTAACTAAGAGAGATTCGCCTTCTATTTGAAAGCGTCTTTTGGGAACACTTTCCCTGTTACTCCTTCTGACGGGAGCTATTTGCTTTCTTTCTTTCTTTGTTCAGGTCTTGGTGTTGACCTTTCTTGGCTCCCACTCAGATTGACACACTTAGACGATTCTGGTCTGTCAATTTGTTCTGTACTGACTTGTTCCTGTGTCTCATAAAGAGATACAGTACGGTCAACATCTCCTCTATTAGGAAATTCAGTCTCAATGAATGTGGCATCTCTTGATTCCATTTCAGTCACTATTCCATCTTTGTTTTCACCTATGAAAACGTATCCTTTAGATTGTTCAGAGTACCTTATAAAGATACACTTCTTTCCTCTAGGACCCAATTTCCCATGCTTGTGGGAATCATCATGAACATATGCCGCTGACCCCCAGGGTCTTAGGACACTTAGATCCGGTTTGCGTTTTGTCCATAATTCATAGGGTGTGGAAGCGATTGATTTTGAGAGCACACGGTTAAGTATGAAGGTTGCCGTTAACAAAGCATCACCCCAATATGAAATTGGTAGGTTTGCTTGAGCCATCATAGACCTAACCATGTCTAGAAGAGTTCTATTCCTCCTCTCAGCCACTCCATTCTGTTGTGGAGTGCCAGGGATAGTCAGTTGTCTAATTATCCCTTTTTCCTCACAGAGCTGTTTAAATTGATCAGATAAATATTCACGACCTCGATCAGTACGTAATGCTTTAATTTTATTGTCCATTTGATTCTCTACCTCATTTATGTATCGTCTAAAGCACTCAAGAGCTTCAGACTTATGCGAGATCAAATAGACATGACCATATCGTGAAAAATCGTCAATAAAGGTAATAAAATACCAAGCTCCGTGTCTTGCCCTCACACTCATCGAACCACAAATATCAGAATGGATTAATTGCAATGGATTTTCAGCTCTTGTTCTCTTACCGAAAGGTTTTCTAGTTGCCTTACCAGCTAGACAATTTTCACATAAGGACATTTCCATGTTAGGGATTGTGCCCAACATTCCTTCTTTTGCTAGTTTAATCATTCTATTTTGATTAATATGTCCTAGTCTAGCATGCTAGATATTCATATCAGGGTTGCTTGAAGAAATAGCAAAACAATCATGGGCGTTAAAACCAAAAGCAAGATCCATAACAAAAAATTTCTGGAATTTGAATGCTGAACCATAAAATTCAGAGTTGAAGGAAATGTCTGCAACTTTATCATGAAAATAAACATTAAACTCAAAGTCTACTAAGCAAATAACAGAAATTAAATTCCGTCAGATGTCGGGAGCATGAAGCACATCGTGGAGTATCAAGGTCTTTCCACAACGCAAAGCAAGCTTGCAGGTGCCAATGCCTCGAACCTCGATTCTCGTATTGTTCCCAACATAAAGCTACTTGCTTTGATACGGCAACCGACGGTATTCCACGAAGGATCCCCGATCCCTGCTTACGTGGTCTGTGGAGCCTGAGTCTATAATCCAAGAAGAAGAAACAGGTTCTGTTAGAAAAACAGTACTAGAAACATATGAAACATGTGAATTCACATAATTTACTAATACCTTTTCGTTTTCAGCCTGTTTGGAATAGTCACGTGCGAAATGGCCCATTTGTTGGCAGGCGAAGCATTTGACCTTCTTCAGGTCTAACTTCTTCTTCCCGCCTTTCTTTCCCTTCTTCTTAAATTGTTTCTTGCCCTTTTTAAATTGGGGACCGCCCTTCTTCCCTTTCTTTTGGGCTTCTTGCCCCTTTTGAAATTGGGCTTAGATTGGGAAGTACCAGCATCCTCAGTTAAATAAGTCTGTCCAGAGCTCTTGTAAGCCTCTAGACGTTCATCTTCCAGCTCCAGATGCTTAGCTACATCATTAAAAGTGATGATGTTTTCATTGTGGGTTAGGTTGACTTTCATGTGCTCCCAACTTGCAGGGAGTGACCTGATGACAGCCTGCACTTGCTGCTCATCAGACAGGTTATGTCCAGCTTCCTTCAGTTCCCGGATCATATTGGCCATCTCTCTCAGATGTTGCTTCATAGGATTGTTTGGCTTGAGCTTATAGGTATCAAACTTAATCGTCAACCTTCTAAGCTTGGTCGTAGAGACTCCGCCAAACTTATCCTTCAATGCTATCCACATGGCCTGTGCAGTTTTGTGCGACTCAAACTCACACATTAGGTCATCAGCCATGGAGCTCAAAAGCGTGATTCTTGCTATGCTATTCTTCTTTTTCCGGGTTAGATATGCCTCTTGGTCTCTCCTGTGCTGGTTTGTGTTGCCAGTCTCAGGTTCAACCATAGCAGTGGTGAGAGGCTCTATCGCATCCTGTTCCTCTAGGATATACTGGACCTTTCGGTGCCAGATGTCCCAGTTGTCCCCGTTAAGCTTTTCTCCCTTGTTCAATTCAGCAATTATGTTCTTGGTTGCCATTCTTAGTTCTGTGACAAATCTATCCCACATTAATCTATTTTCTCTTAAAGGAGAACCGAACCAAAGAACATTTTAGTTATATAGCACAATGAAGTATACAATGTAATGTGCCTATATTATCCTCGATCAGTAAATAATGAAATTACTAGATCTATGATCAGGAAAATACGTTTGTACCTCTCATCACACAGATACTAGCAATAATCATCATGTCCTATCAAGGATTTTATATAATCACTTCAAAGATTGTAACTTTTAGAAGTCTCATCTTCTAAAAACTCCCACTTATAAAAGGCATACATATGATATTCATAAATAATCATACAACAATAATTCAAGTAATTTCATTAAATGAAATAACATACTTAGTCTATTTACAATGCATGAAACCACAAACTTAAGACGAATACAAATATTACATCATTTGATATGAACATAAAGGTAATCAAGCATTGCTTTTCTTAGGCTTCTAAGTTTGCTCGTTTTGTTCATAAAGGAGGACACTAGCTCTATGGCCCAAATCCAGTAAGACTTTCTTATGGGTTTGCCTTTAGGTCCGCCTCTAACTCTTATTGCTCTTATGTACTCCATCATGACTCTAAGGTAGAATTCAGTATTCTTCTTATCCGTCATGTAATGGACGTAGCTAGCGAGCACACCATTGATGCCTTTTATGTTTGTTAATTTAGCTGCATCTCTTTCAGCTATTCTCATAGCTAAAGCAGGGGTACAGGGTTGATCCACCTCTTCGCCTTCCTCTACTTCGGTTTTATTAGGAAGATCTAGTGAATCATTACAGACCAAATGAGGTTCGGTACGGAGGGGTTCAGTGGGAAATAAAGATTCTGACTCAGGTCCAGAATCCATTAACTCCTCCGGGATTTCTTGAGGAACCTTTTCAGGGTCCTCATCCTCTGGTTCATGTTCTAGAACTGCATTATCCATGTATAAGTATTCCAATGAACCATCTTGGATATTTTTAGTGCTACTAGAAGCTTCTTGCTTCATTTTTACCTAGAACTGCATTATCCATGTATAAGCTTCTTGCTCTGATACCAATGAAGGTTTTCGGGCATACCTGGAGTCTGCAATGAAGTCAGGTTGCCACGCGGAGGTCCGATCACGGTGACGGAGTCGAATCTGGGAGAAAGAAAAACGCAAGTCACTTTTTTTCATAAACTGATCCCTATCTATCAGTATCAGTTATGTAACTCCCCATAACCGTCTCCTCTGCACAACCGTTCCCGCTTTTTGGCAAAATATATGAAAAGGCGAAAATTACAGTTAAAGACCCAAGAGTTTTGCTATTTACACTGGAGTCTCAAATGATAAATGGGCTTGGGTCCAATCCACCAAGGGTGGACTGGCCCATTTTCTTACAGTACAGAAAATAAGATGGAATTTATATGTCGTATAGAGTTAAAAAGGGGTTTGCTGTTATTTTTTGTACTTGGTCAAGTGATATTAAATGGACATTCACTAATTTTGGTGATTAGGGATCGTCTAGATAGGCAACGCGGTGATGACTGATGACGGCCTAAATACTTGCACGAGGATTGATGAACGTCAGTGCCCAGAATTACGGAAATGCCTTCCCCCCCCCGGGGCGTTGGCCAATTTAAGAGTTAAGGAGAAAATTTGTTTTAGAAGTTTTCATTTGTATTTTTGAAAACTTTTGGTGGCCGGCGCTTATAGGTGAAAACTTCTTGAATAATTTTGCATTTTAGCTCATAATTTAATTACATCAATATACATAGAGAGAGAGAGGCAATTTTGTTAGACATTCCGGAGAATATTAGATTAGGATTCGTCGCTTAATTTCGACAGGAGCCCCGAATCAAACTAATGATTTAAGCAATCGTATATCCTCAATATCTCAAATTTGTTTGAGCTCATATTGCAAGCTGGCCGAGAGTAACAATAAGAGATTGTTCGGATTGGATCAAGCCAGGCCAAGGTTACTTAAGAAGCCTGAGGTTATAAGGTTTAGAGAGTTCTAGGTAATTAAGAAACCTTTATGGATTATTGGATAAGGTTGCGTGCCTTTCGCAATCACGCGTTGGTTATTGGTTAATTGTTGATAAACATTGTGTCACGTGGTGATTGGGAACTAGCTAGCGCATGAATAAGAACCACATAAAAAAACACAAGTGGGAAGTGGATCCCTGCTTGTGTCATTAACTGTATCTCCAATCACATGACCTTCACCAAAATGTTCCTCCCTGCTCATCTGAGACCATAAATTTCTTTTGATTTCTCCCGCGATTGCTATAAGCAATTCTGAATCAAAATTTTCGTCGTCCTCCGATCGCTCTTTTTCACATTCTTGACCTGGAAGATTGTGTCGCACTCGTAACGAAAGCTTCTAATTATGAAATTTAGGAGAGCAGATCATATCACCTGCACGTTCCAAGTAACTGGAAACTTTGAATTGAATTCAGTACCCTCTTGATCGATAGTTTATCAGCCAAATGCTAAACGCATATATATATATATATATATATATTGAAGCTAGTATGACAATATGAATAATTATGGTGCAGAGCTTTCTCAAATTTATTATTCATGCTACCTACAAATAAATATAGATTCCTTTACAAAACGGTGACGGCTACATCATAATCTATGTAATTAAAGAATTCGGTGTGCACATTGGAGCTAGTTTCTGCAGATAATTTTATCTTGTCTTGTTCACTTTACCACACAGTAAATCCTAAGAAACTGCAATGAAGCGTAAGAGAACAGTCAGTACCCAGAAAGGGAACGAATTGATCAGTAGAAGCTGATATAGATATAAATTGCAGAAAATTAGTCGAAGCCAAAATGAAGAATCAAAACAGAGGAAGGCTGAGCGGATGAAGAAGAAAGAGGACCTGAGAGAGCGAAGAGAGAGGTGTGGGGAGAGAAGGTGGAATAAGAAACTAGCTCCATGAATAAAGAGAACGAAGCCGGTACAAGTCAGCAGGATCAGGGCCAACATGATGATGCAGTTTCCTTGTACAGGCAGGCTGGTGAACAAGGAGGAGGGAGGGGAAGGAGAAGCTGTTTCAGAAGAAGAAATGAAACAGAGGAGACAGAAACTGGCAAGGCCTTTGACTTGGTCCAGAGGATGAAATATAATATAGAGATGGGTTGGCATAAACAAGCCATTTAAAAACGAGAAAAAGAAGAAGCGGCGGGTTAGAGAAGAGAATACGTCATCGTTTCAATCCCACCTGCCATTCGTAGATGGTAATTGGTTCACGGCCGAGGCTGGTCGGTGACGCCCGCGTGAATCAATATTATTCTGTGAAATACTATTCATTGCGGATCCTCCACAAATTTATATTTTGATGAACAAAATCACAAACCATTTTCATGTGAAATTTAATTCAGATATAAGTTAAGATTAAAACATAGGGTTGATGTGCAATTTTAATCCCAGTTTTATTTTTCAGGTATAATTTTGTTTGTGATCTTTTTAGTGGTGTAATTTTGACTCTAGAAGCAACATTGCATCTAAAGATTAGAGACAAAATTGCACCCAAAAAAAGTTCAAAGGTAAAACTGCACCTGAAAAATAAAATTAAGGAGCAAAATTGTATCACTAAAAAATAGGGACAAAATTATATTTGAAAAATAAGATCAGGACTAAAATTACATCTTAACATTAAAATATATAATATTTAATAAAGATAAGGTCAATTGGAGGGGAATATAGTGCACCTAAGGCATTATTTATTTGGTCTTATCAGGACAACAACTGACTAGGTGACATCCCTTGCACGGTTGGATGAGGCGCATGTTTATTTAGGCAAGCAACTTCACAATTTTAATTGACCATCTCGCAAGCATGTATTATTGCATCAAGACAGATCCCATGTCACTTGCATAATTTGGAAAATCTTTTATCTTATAATCGGATAACTTGCCCTCTTTTTGCTTTTATTTTTGGAAAAAAATTGCTCAAGATCTGCTGAAATCCTGTTGTTTTATTTTATTAATTGTAGCATAAACTAAATGAATGAAAATGTAAACAAAAACCCTTAGATAGACTTTATTAAAAATCGAATTAATTAGGACCACATTTAAAGCCCTAGATAAAAGCGCTTACTCAAGGACTGACATTCTTTTGGCTCCCAAAAAAAGAAAGAAAAAAAGATGCTGACATTCTCAGTATGGCACAGAATGGGACTTTGAAGTTTGAACCACCTTATGCATGTAAAGTTTTTATTGTCAACTTAATTTGTAATCACAAATTTTATAGCAAAAAATGACAATTTCTAACTCTTCATTAAAATATTTTAGTAATTATATTTATTTTTTGAGACCTCATCGTAATTTTTTCTAATTTTAGCTTATTTTTTGTGATGTATTACTAAAAACTTAATTTTTTGCAAAACTAGTAAAATTTGATTGAAATAACTTGAACGCGAGGAAACAATACGTCAAACAATAATAAAACAAGACAAGCAGATGCATATATTACAAGGAGCATTGACTGACAGCTAAAAAACTAGTTTCCCCTTTTTTTTCTTTTTTCTTTAATAATGAAAGAAATAATACAATTACGAAGGAGACTCTCTCTCTATAAAAGGTTGGTGTAAATGGACAATTATAACGAATATCTTGAAATCCTTCATCAAGATCCTTAGAATGAATGGGGATTTGCCATTCATTTCTTTTAAGAAACTTGCATCTTCCAAATCAGTCGCCTAACAAAGTTGACAGAAACAAATCCTGCACAAACCCAGATCTCCCAGCGGCCTGCCTCATCCTTCTCTCTCGCTCTTCATTACTCAACGACGCATCAAAACTGCTACAGAGTTTGAGAATATCAAACAAGCATGTTAGGTTATGGGCATAGACTCATTCAATAAATTCGAGTTGGCCTTAAAGTAGTGGGACGGGCTTCAATTCAAGTTCATTAAATTCACAATGTTGAGCTGTTTAACAAAAACTAAAATTATAAGTTAATAGTACCTTGATTTCCATATATGCGATGGCGCTGGGTTCTTTGGGGAAGAGTCTTCAGAAGCTGTCAATACGGATTTTGAAATATCTTCTGCTTCAGAAGCAGGAACATTAAAAATAAGGGAGGACAGGAATGGATCAGTAGCTGCAGCACTGGACGCGTTAACACTGTTTGACCGGTATCCTCCACCACTGCTGGCGCCGCCGCCGCCTAGAAGGACCTGCAAATGAGCCTCGCGAAGATCCCGGCCCAGGAGGGATAGAGCCTGACTGCTTGGAACAGCAACTCTACGTAACCTGCGTCGCCTCTGCAAGTATTCCTTAGTTAAGGGAAGCAATCAACTGTTAGATATTTGAATAAAAATGTCTATGGCTTATTAATTAAAAGCTTGAGTTGAACTGTCATTCGACATCATATCAGAGCCTCTATGGTTCAGTGGTCTAAAGTATGACGAATGTATCTTTTGCCAACCCTTCAAGTTCCATGGTTTTTTGTGTTAAAGGGCATGTTGAAGAGTTCTGTAAAAACCATTTATAGAGCTGTACCAAAAACTACAGCTTTTGAGTTAATCTAGTGTCTGACAATAACAACCCATGATCTAAAAAGCCAGCAATTTCAAATCTCCCTTTCTCTCTAGCCAGCAATTTTACATGAAAACGCATATAAAGGATATCTTAAACAAGTGTCCATGCTGCAGTGTTATGTGACTTAACATGTCCCTTGCAACTTTAACTGAGCATATTGGACAAATCTGCATCGCAAAAAATAGAAGAATGAGACCTTATAACTGAAACTAAAGATCAGTTCAATTCTAAATAGCTAATACAGAGATGTGTTAACAAGCAGTAACCACAAAGAAGTGAGTTGCTATGCATTGATCTTCAGCGTCTTTGGTTTTCCCTAATATCATTCAAGTTGCAACATTCTTCAAACCGACCATAATTGAGAAACTCGTCCATCCCAAAAGACCTCAAAATTTTAAGCATATCAATCATGAGCCAATATAAATTCAGAGCTTTAAACAAAAAAAAACACATCTCAAATTTGTGATAGCTCAAATTCTTTATCCTCAAATTCACATGATTCTCAAGCCTCGCTTCTCTTCTCCAGCTATTGTTACCTATATTTGATAACTGTTGGGTTTTCTTCATGATGTGCTTCTAAGCTCACAAGGTCTTCTCAGCACATAAAGTTCTATTACGAGACAACTTTTTTCCAAATAGAGAAAGCCCACGACTTGAATTATCTAATGTGTATTAAGATCCGAAATCTCCTAGTAGTCTTCAATTACAAAGCTTCAAAAGGTTTGATACTGTCCTTTTCCTTAACATTCATTAACTCTTTTTAAGCGTTGAAATGGCATTACAGGCTGAAATTTCAGAGAATAAAAGTGCACTTTGGCCATCGCACACATAACATTCCGGCCATTGATCATTGCAGGGCATCCAAAAAGTAGAGAAAGCAACACAATGGTCACTCAAGAAGGCAGAGCATCTCATAAATATCCTACGGTCATTGACTTGGGTTTTATCATGCAAGTAACGTAGAAAAGAGTTCTTTTTTCGCCGAAATTGGTGAGGCAAAAATGTTAAGAAATATCCATCTAAATGGCTCACCTCACGGCTTAAATCCCATCATGAGTTCTCCAAGCTGGCCTTCCTAAATGGGAATAAACGAATCTCGATATTGATTTCACAACAATGATGGATTGTATAAAACCAATACACCATTCTAGTAATTTGCAAGCAAACAGACATTTGAAAAGACTCATAGATCTAGGCTTGCGACCAGGAAAAATAACATCAAAACGGGAGGAAAAGTAGCAGCTCATCGTACCGTAGCTCTAGATTCACACGCGTGCTCGTCTTCGAGATTCGAACACAAGGACGCGATGTCGACGTCTTCATAGGAGCTTGAATAATCAGGTCGAACCTCGTCTTCCACAACGAAATCATAGATTCCCAACCGATCTGACTCCCCGCAAAGTTAAAAGTCAGATTTTTAGCCCACCAAAATTTTAAAAATCTTTGATATTTCGTAGTAACTTAATAAGACAAATTGGGAGGAAAAATTGAAACTAAGCTCAAAACGAACCTAATTGGGAACTTTGATGCTGCTGAAACGCATATTGGCGTTTGGCGGCGGCGAGACGCGAGGTCCAGAAATCAGAATCCATAGAACCAATGAACGATCAAAAATATCAAGCTTTCTGAAAGATGGGTCTTGATGGAAGCCACCTACTCGCGCAAATGCTTAATGGAATGGAATCAAATCAGTCCTAAAGTTGTTCACAATAAGAAAGTTGCAACCCCTATTGCTGTTTGTTTAGTGGTTCCGTCAACTTCTTAGGAACCTTGACATTTTGTAAGAGAAGAGAGAGATTATATGTTCAAAGGAAGTAAACTTGAGAAATGCGGAATGAAATGAGAGAGATGGACAGAGACGTGGGCTTGTTTGTTTTCGTGGCCAGGAGGGGATTTGTGAGGAAATGTCGGGTTTGTCTCGGGGAAGATATAAAAGCAAAACAAGCTTACGGTCGGTTTTGAACATGTCCCTGTTTTTTCATTCGGTGGTTGGAGAGATTTTGCCGCTTTGTTTATATTTTTAGCGATTCTGGTATTGTAATTACGAGCTTGTTAATTTTTTTCCTTTTTATAATTCCAAGTGAACATAGAACATTATTTTTTACTTTTGAGTCAAAACAAATTAGAAGTCGAGAAGAGGTTTTTTTAAAAAAAAAAAAAGTAAACCCCTATATGATATGTAGAAGTTACATTATAATTTTAACTAATTCAAGTTAAGCCAAATTATATCACAAATAGAAAACAATCGTAACTTAGGAATTCTTTCATGTGCATAGACTCAAATAAAGGTTAAATTCAGGCAAAAAAAGAAGGTTAATTTGGATTTATAATAATGTTAACATTCCTGAAATTAATTCAAACCTAATTGTCGACGTACCTAAATCGAAATGTACTTGTGAATATGTTAAATTTACACATGAAATTTCAATATATTCACCTGCTTTAGTGATTCTGGCGTTCTTTTCCTATATCTTATAATGTACTTGTGAATTTGTTAAATTCGGGCATTAAATCTGAGTTAATCAAATCAATCAAATTTTTGTATCCATCAGCATGTGATTTTAATTGTTAAGTTAAGAGAAGAATTTTTTATTTTCCCATCACAATTTCAAATTTAATAATTCATTTCAAGTTTAGAAAATCAAATTATATATTTACAAATAACTCATTTCAAATTGTGATTTTGGAAATGGATGAGCTTATATAGTAATACACGGATGAACAGTACTACCTCCTGTGCTTATTACAAGAAACATTTGACTAATTTCAATATATTAAATAAATTTATTAAGTTGGTTATTTGTAATAATTAGGTATTGTCTTTACTAAAATATTTTTACTAATAATTTTTATTAATTAGAACTATTATTTAATTGAACCTTTAATATATACAATTATTTTAAAAAAATAATAAATATAATAAAAAGTGAATTAAAATCTTATATTTAAGATCAAATTAAATATTAAATTAACTCAACAAATTTATTTAATTTGATGTTCGATCTAACCCACCAATGGGTGTCACGTGAGTCGTGACGTTCACGATTGGGCTCAAACCCAAACGACGTGTCGCTTTATTGCGAAGAAGAAAACCGAAAAAGCAGAAATGACTATCTATCAGCATGAGTCTCCACTTGCAAGCAAGTGAATGATAATTTGATACAGCGCTGTGATTGTGAACCGGTGAAGGAAGGAAAGGCAAAGAAATCCGGGGATCGGAATCAATGGCGTCGAATCAGCAAGGAGGTACAGCTAGCACACCCGTGAAGAGGAAGCCGGTGTTCGTTAAAGTGGATCAACTGAAACCGGGAACCAACGGTCACAACTTGGTCGTTAAGGTCGTGTCTGCCAACACCGTCTTGCAGAAAGGACGACCCTCCACTTCTTCTCGGAACCCTCGTCCAACGCTAATCGCAGAGTGCCTCGTCGGTGACGAGACCGGCGCCATCCTTTTCACTGCTCGAAACGAACAAGGTCCTAGACCCTCCCTTTTCCTTTTCCTTTTTTTTGTTTTTGTTTTAAAAATATTTTTCCGCTTCTAAAAAATGCAAACTTATCTGGGGGGCTGCCTTTTGATTGCTCGAATGTTTCCTTTTATTTGGGATTTCGTTGATCGGATCTACATTATTGTGGATTCTGTGAAATCACGATTGTTTCTCTGTGGGACTCTTCCGGTTTTTTATGATGCACTGATTATGGAAATCGGAAAGTGAGACTTCGGAGGTGTTTTGTACATCCGGATCTAGGGTGGTGACTATAATGTGGCTGCCCCGATGAAAAGCGTTAAATTTTATTATCTGGGTCGGTTACATGAAATCTATATACCATCTTATTGAAATGATCCTCATGGCATCACAATTACATCCAAAGGTCATAGCTTTTTATGTTTCAGGAGTCAAATTTATCAGATTTTGCCGGGATCTGTGTGGGTTGTGAAATTTTATAGATAAAGTGGACCTTGATCATTTTTTTATGTATGTTTTGCCAATTTTAGTTGATCAAGGATGGATTTTGCGCTTCCCCTTGAGTTGCTTTGCCCAAGGGTGTGATAATGATAGCTTGGGGAAACATGCGGGTCATTGTGGTAGTAGGATAATGGTAACAAGTAACAACATGTTTGTATTTTGTGCTTTTGTGATTAAGTTTTGCTTTGAAGGTTATGCGAATGGTATTTGATGTCTCTTTCTTGAGCTGCACTGAACTTGTTACCGCAATTTTTTTTTTACTATTTGATTGAGTTGATGCGATCCAATATTGGTGTTACAAGGTCATGGATTCAGAAAATTGTTAAGTTTTCTTCAGTTAGTACTATCATGTCATCACTATTCACGTCACCACTTAGCCAGTAATGCCTCTTTCGTCAATTTACTTTAACACTGGGTTTCTTTGAAGCAAAAAGATCTCGAAATCTAGAATTACTTTAGCCAGTAAGCTAATATATTGCAGATAAACAACTTTATATTTTTTACTTTCAAGTGTTTTTCCTCCCGTTTCAAGTACACATTCTTTAACCTCTTTAAGATGAAGAACTAATCATTGATGATTAATGATTATCAAGATAGTGCTGTCGACATTGACTCTTCAGTGTGAAATTTCTGTTCATTTATTTACTTGGAAGAATATAGAAAGCAAACAGGACAACGTTGAAGACGTATTCTAGGCTTAACTGGGTAACTAAAAGCAGAGGAAAAGTGGGATTTGACTCATAGAGATGGAATAGATTGGGTTTTATATTGTCTGTAGAGATGTCGTTTAAGTTACATGAGCTTTGAAGTCTTTAGTAAACTCAATTAATTAAAATCCATGGATGCTTTGATTAGTGATATGGCTATAGATGTTATATCTGCGGTACATTTGGGAGTTAGGAGGGGAAAGGAAAGGAAGATTGCAGAGAAATTAGACACAAAAGGAAGGAAAGTGGGTAGTTTAAACGACAATATGGTCATTTAATTTCCCTGCAAAATAACCCAAATAGATAGATTCAATAAAATTTTCCCTTCTCCATTTTCCCCATCCAAACATACTTCAGTGAATAGAGATATCAGATATGCTCAATTATGTAATGACGTGATGCTTGTTTTTCTGCTACAGTGGACTTGATGAAGCCAGAGAGCACAGTAATCCTTCGAAATGCGAAGATTGACATGTTTAAGGGATCAATGAGGCTAGCTGTGGACAAATGGGGCCGAATTGAGGTAACAGAACCTGCAAATTTTGTAGTCAAAGAGGATAACAACCTTTCTCTGGTGGAATATGAATTGGTGAACGTGGTTGAAGAATGATACCATTTTAGAGTGGAAAGATGACCTGATGATTTGATTACCAAGCTACTGATATTGCCCGAGGTAAAACTTTTAACTTGAAGGATGGATTGATATGCCTTCTTTTACTTAAATCAGCATGTAATTCCATTGCATGTTTGGCATCTTTTTGAGACAAGTTGATGCCACTAGAAACGCGTCTGCGTCAAGGGATTCTGACTTGTTAGTTTTGTCAGCACTTGTATCCAATGAACGCTAGGGGGTTATAATATCGTGTGAATACTTCTTTGGATCAAGAATTGCTTGTAGTTGAATGCAATTTACAGGCTTTTCCTACGCGCTCTTTGCATTCACATCGCATAAGCCAGGACAAGATAATTAGGTTTTTTTTCCCACTTTTATCAAGTTCAAAGACGTTTTACCGTTAAATTTCCAGGTTTTCCAAATTTCGATGTTGGTTTATTTATTGCATCAGAGTTAAAGCAAATTCTTCCAAGGCATAGCAATACACTGCTGTTCAACTTTAAAGTGTGATGTATGAGTCGCATGCGAAATTGAACTCTAGTTTATTGAATCAACAAAACTCATACTTCTCTTTAAAATTTTACATTCTGAAAATGAAAAATTATTTCCTTGTATCTGCATTTTCATAAACAAAATGAATCCTAAAAGAAAGTCGCAACTAAGCTACCAACCCTTGGGATTCCAAACAGGTCTAGCCACACAAACCATTTAAGAAAATCTGACTTCTGCGTGATTATTTACATTATCATCTATGGCCAGTCCAAGGAAACAGGAAAAGAAAGAAAGAAAGAAACTGTAGGCCAAGCCATTTAAAGGCGGGCACCCTGCTCCCAGTCATCTCCATTCAAACACTGTAGCCAACAAAACAGGTCTTGAGCCAAGCAACTTGTATATCATGCAAAATCAGCAGGGCTATTCGCCAAGTCTCTAGGTCCTCATACCGCCATACTAATTTAAAGCAGCTTCCCAAGAAAGTATCATCGTCACTCGCAGACAATACACATTCCAATTTAGTAATTGTTGGCTGTAATAATAGAACGCTCATTTCAAGCGTTACATCACGCTCTGGAATATACTTATGCATGTTAGTTTTGAGAAATTCCTCTCTATTTTGTTTTTCTTTTCTTTTGTTTTTTTTTTTTTTTGGTTGAGAAATTTCACATCTAAACAAGGAAAAAACAAAATCCCTCCAAGCAGGTCTGGCCAAATTCATTGAAACGCAGTCGCAATACATCTCACCCACAAACAACAATCAGCCATCTACAAGTCAAGAAGAAACTTAAGAAATGTGCAACTCTGAGATTAAAAAAGAAAAGAAAAAAGAGCAAGTAACTAATCATATTTAAGTATAGTTATCAAATTCCAACACACCAATCGTTTAGATCCACATCATAAAAGTAACATGTCAAAGCAAAACAAGTGGAGACAGGTAATTTTGGTAGTTTCCAATCCTACACAAAAACAGCCAGATCAAAAAGGAAGTTGCGAAGAAAGAAAAATTATAATGTTCGCAGTATCGCACAATGTTCATAGCAATACAATGGAATCATATCCTGCATATTAAAAAAAAAAAAAAATCATTCTCAGGAGCGGACGAGACACTTGAAGCACCAGCACTAATATATGGGTATTCTCGTTCGGGCAAACTTCTGGCATCTAATAAGCAACATTTAACTTCTACGAGTACAAAACAGCCGAAAAAAGAATAATGCTTTTAACATTCTAAGCGACACGAGCAGCCAAGGGATATACAGGCCTAAAGATAAAAGCAACGTAATAAATGCTTCGAAAGGATTCAATAACACAACCAGTTAGGCAATAAAATTTTAAGACACGGTCTTATTTAAGAAAGACATGAGTAATCCGCGAGGGTCATGATAATTCATAATGTTGGATTCTTATATGGTACGCCATTTATCAACTTGCACTGCGTGCAGGGGACTCCAATATAGCATAAATGCATGAATTTTGGGAATGAAATCAAAATGCCATAATAGAATATAAATTTATTCGTCGAGAATCAGGGCAATAGGGCCATTTAACAACTCTCAGTGATTGCTAGTCTGAAATTACAAAATACAAACATGAAGGAAGAAGCATTTGAAATCCTATAGATTTTACTTCACCACCTTTTTAAGAGCGCATCTATGTATAACTTTCCTGGAACCCTCCGTCGTTCACTAGATATCCTGATTGCAAACTGATAATCAAATAAATCAGTACAATCTTCATATGATTACTTCAATATTGACTTCCCTAGCTTAAATTAGACGCAATCAATCTCCTTGCATGGTTAACCAGTTCCCCAAGAAATCATAGCAGTCAGTAAAATTTTAAGAATTATTCCCCCCAAAAAAAAAAAAAAAGAATCGTTCCAAACTAGTTCAAAATCGTTATTAGCATGGAATTATGTATCTATTACACAGGATGAAAGGCACTATTCAATAAAAAGTCATTGAAAGTCACACTACTCATATGTCATGAAAAGTGTAATTTATCTTGAGCTCTACACAAATGCACAAAGCTACTCTAGTTATATGCATACGTGATATCTGTGGTCCAGTGGTAGTTCTTTTCTGAGGGTATAAGAAAAGGTGGCGAAGATTTTTGTTGTGAGGAGATGCTGCAAACTGCAGCATGCAGACCATGTATGTGTTTGGTTGCATCATTAGCTCAAATCATTTTTCAAGGGAAATGGTACTTGTCATCTTAATAAATCCTAAATTTATAAATCCAGTTCTCTCATTTCATTTACTGCAGAGCAGTCCCATTAACACGTATTTGATGCTCAATCTTCATCTAGTCTCTCTCTTGCCCAAGACAGGCGAAATGGTCGGCATCCTTCCACAGCTAGGGCGGGACAAAGTAAAGGAGGGAGAAAAAGTTTGCGCGCAACAAACGGTTGCATTTAACATGAACTGCCCTCTCCAATCCAACAGGTTTTTTTTTTTTTTGGGTTGGGGGGGGGGGTCAAAATAAGATTGTATGGACAAATTTGCATCTTGTATTGCGTCTGCCAAATCTTCCATCATATCGTTACGTTACATAAAAAAGAAATTCTCCATTTTATCTTACCTTAATTCCACCTGTATGTTTTTTGGCTACAAAACAAGAGGAGAAAGAAGAGAAGGTGCTATGATAAGGTAAGAAACGACTAAAGGCTCAACGACCTAAAAGAGTTTAAATTTCGGAGCATGGTACCAAGAACATCTGTTAAATACTCGAACACTTCATACATAAGACCGGTAAAGTTCAGCTTTATTTTAAACCCCGTTCCACGAAGCATAAACATCATGATTCCTTGGCTGGCCCTAAAAAGTATTGAAAGTCAATTATATTTCATGATTAAAGACGCAAAAAATATAATTTAGCTTGCCTGAAGCTAAAAGAAAACAAGTCCTTCCCTTAGATTTCCCCGGGAATTTCAAGGATATCATCAACAACAAAAGCCTTAAATTCAATCATTCAAATAACCAATATATCATCTACAACGCATCCCACAAACACAGATAATTCCATATAGAGAAAGAACGAATACCTTTTGGGTTCCAACCGCACGATCGGCAAGATCCCGAGAGCATGGAAGTGAGCAATGGGGAAGCAGTGGCAGTATGATATGGGAGCATCGTTTCCACACAACAGCTCAATTCCACAGGCAACCTCTCCAGAGAAGACAAGTCAGCAAATTCGGAAACATGGTAAGTTTTCAGCATATAGCCAAGAGAGAAGAGAGGTAACCTGAACAAGGGATGAGAGAATGAATTCTGCTTCGGGATCGAAAACGGTGAACATGTCGATCGACTAACTCTAGGGCCCCCGGCCAACTTGGCTTTCCTGACAGTTCGAGATGCGGCGGAGCAAATGAAGGACCTGGCGGCAGCGGCGGTTCCAGCGGACATCATCGGACAGGAGATGTTTGGACGGCAGAACAGGGAGCTACAAAGCGAGAGGTTTTTGCGGATTACAATTTTGCAAGGGAGTTACAACGAAAAAACCTTAATTCATTTATACTCCTCCGGTTATAATATAAATTATATTATAAATTGAGTTTTACGTTTCAACCGAGTGGAAAGTATATTTTTTGGGTCAAAACAATTAATTATATATTTGAGTTCGATATGCAATATTTATTACACAGTTAGAAAAAAAATATGTGTACTTTATAATATAAGTTATAAATTTTTTTTTTATAAGTCATGAATCTCATGATCATATGATTCATTTTAAATTCACTATATTACGTAAGCAAGAATTTGTAATTTAACTTCCGACTTCAGGCCGTATTATATATGTCTATGTATAATATATAAAATTTTTAACAAAATTATGAATTATATAAATAATATCAGTCATTTTCTTATTTTCCATACAACATAAGATTCACACTAATGCAAGTAATAAAAATAAATATTTAGCCTAATTATAAAATTTTCTGCTTCCCAAATTTTACGCCGGTTATGAAGCTTTCTACAAATTGAGTGGATTTTGTTTCATCATGTCAAGTAGATTTTTGCTAACGTTATCCCGCAAAAATTTTAGGTGAATATTTGTGTTAGCCTTAACCATATTAATGGTTATAACTTATTTGATTGATATGGAATCAAAGTGGATTTATCAATCTTAAATATTATTTCTTAATTTATTGATAGTTTATTAGAATCAATTCACAACCATGCCGAACAAAGTATAGCTGGTTTTTCTAACCAATCGGCAAAAAAAAAAAAAAAAGTTAGCTTTCGTAACCTATTTGTAAAATCAACAACTCAAGCACAAATCCCACCTAAAAAAAATATCTTGATTTTAATGAACTTTTATAATTCGCTTCACTTTAATTTTTATGTTAAAAAGTAGTTGAGCCACGGTATATTAGCTCCGATTCTAATTATAAGAGCCAGTTGACTAATTTGAAGAGATTAAGAAAATAAGTTGAATTAGTTATTTGTTCTAAATAGGTGTTATCTTTCCTAAAATATCAATAGGTGTTATTTTTCCTAAAATATCCTTACTAATCAAGTGTATTGACTAGAACTATCCTTGTTAGAAAAACTATTTTAGAAAGAAATATATAAATATGATAAAAAAATAAATTAGAATCTTATATTTAGGACTAAATAAAAGTCAAATAGAATTTTATATTAAAGACCGGAAGTAGTATATCACTCAATTTGATTCAAGTCAACCATAAAAAAAAAATCATAGAATTGGACGTGAACGTTTATATTTTTAAAAGACACAAACTTAGATGATGGCTCTTTAAAATAAGACACTTTCGAGTTAAAAAAAACTTAGAAAAATATTTATAGATTGCTTATTAATAAAAATTTTATATTGATTATAAAATTTGAACTTACAATCTCATAAATCATACATCAAATTCTTATTAAGTAGACTCATTTTTGTTAACAATTGATTTGAGGATTTAGATTAATGACCAAACATCCCCCAATCCTGTTGATTCAACATTTTTCTAATGAATCTGTTTATTTAATTAACATTTTAGTTGCATGCAGCCCAAAAAACCGTTATAGTTATGGATGGAAAAAAAATTAAAGAAAGAATCAATTAACTGAAGTCTCAAAAGAGCGAGCTCACGGCAGTCACGTTCTTAGCACGGATTTTTTTCAAAAAAAAAAAAAAAAGAGCTATAAAAACATTTCATCCCTTGGGGCGGGTCACGTCTCACGTGAGGCGTGACGTGCACGGTTCGACACAAACGACGTGTCGCTTTTTAACAAACCGGAAAAGTGAAAGAGACGAAGAAACGTCGATCAGTATTAGGTGCAAGCAAATATGAGACTGATAGAGCCCATAAGCATATTGCTTTTGCTGAACTTGTGAATCCGTGAAAGAAAAACACAGAAATCCGGGATCGGAAACAATGGCATCGAATCAGCAAGGCGGTGGGGCAAATAAACCCGCAAAGAGGAAGCCGGTGTTCGTCAAAGTGGATCAACTTAAGCCGGGAACTAACGGTCACACCTTGGTCGTTAAGGTCTTGTCCGCCAATACCGTGTTGCAGAAAGGACGACCCTCCAATTCTTCTCAGAGCCTCCGTCCCACTCTCATCGCCGAGTGCCTTGTCGGCGACGAGACTGGTACCATCCTTTTCACCGCTCGCAACGAACAAGGTCCTCAACTCAGCCTCTTTTTTATATATAAAAAGAAAACTTCTCTGATAAGACGCCTTTTGATTGTTTAAAATTTTTGTTGTGTTTATTTGAGATTTTGTTGATAGGATCTGCATTATCATGGGTCCTATATTGTGATTCTGTCCCTGCGTGACTCTTTCATTTTCGATGATGTACCGATTATGAAATTTTGAAGGGGGGTTTATTCGGAGGTGTTTTGCTTATCTGGATCTAGGTTGATGATTATATGTAGTTGCTCCGATTAAAATGCCTAATTTTAATTATCTGGCCCGGGTCCTTGAAATCCAAATTCCTAGCTCATTGGAACCATTACCATGGAACCACAATTACATGTAAAGGTCTTGCTTCTTTGTGTTGTAGGATTCGTATTTATGAGATTTGACGAAGTTTTGTGCAGGTTATGAAGCTTTATAGACTGAACGGATCGTGTTCATGTTATTAATTTTTTCCAATGTCATTCTCTATAAGCTGATCACGGGATGCATTTGAGCTGTTTTGTTCAGCAGTGTAAAATGGGCATCCTCGGTGAACATTTTGTGTGATGGTGAGGGGAATGATGACTGGCAACTTAACCACCCCCCTCCCAAAGAAAAAAAAAAAAAAAAATCCCACCTGGGGTCCCTAATTTTTTAACTGCGGTAACTGGTTGCTGCAAAATGTTTCTTATCTTATCGCTGCATTGCTGTGATTCAGTTTGACATTTTCGTGAGCTTTGTCCATTTTTTTCAATTATGTTCTCATTGGTTATGCTTCATCTGGAGCGCTTCTATTGTTAATACATCACGTGTTGGCATGGGGATTTGTCTAGATTTCTTTGGAAGTTATTGGTTAAAAAAATGTTCCTAATTTGCTATTAGTTTTCTTTAATTAAGTTCAACATATTTCTAAATATTACACAGTATCTATTTCTTATCCTACTTTTCCACGCTACTTACCATATTACCATAATACTCTTTAAACTTTGTTTTTGAATTTCAGATGCACTCTTAGCACGTCAAGATTTAAAAGATGTAAAAGATATGCGGCACGTTCAAATGATGTCAATAAACACACATGCATGCAAATACATAATACAATATGCAGCATGTTCACATGATGTCATTAAATGCGCACGCACACAAAAGCACAACATGATATTGTGCTCATACACACAAACATGAGACATTGCTCATACTTGGGCCCTATCACACTTACAATTCAAAATCACACACACGCACACATGTTCACGATAAAACCAGAAGTTGTCTTGAGTGTCATTACACTGGTATCACACTAGTCCAGAGTCAAAGAACAAAAGTTGTTGAGAAGATAGGGATATTTTTTAACAATATGGTTATGATGTCAATTATATTTTCCTACCCAAATCAAACATCTTTTTAACTAATTTTCTGCTTAAACTAATGTCTGAATTACCTTAGTATTTAACTATATATGATAATTAAAAATTTCTGTATCAAATATGTAGAAGGGTACTTTTAGTTCTTTGAATCAAAGGGCCCTTGATTGTATCCTCTCTCTCTCTCTCTCTCTCTCTATATGTGTGTGTATATACACACTGTGTGTGTGTGTGTGTGTCAGGAATCTGCAGGTAAACAACTTTATTTGCTTCCCCCCCCCCCCCCAAAAAAAACAAAAAGGAATCTTCAATCTAAAACATCCAAACTATGCAGTTTTCCATCATTTGGTTATTTTGTAGGATACTGAAATCTACAACAGGAGTATGGATGACAATTTCTAGTGGAAGGAAAATGGGATCAGAATACTAAAGAAATGTGGACAAGATATTTGTGTGAATTTACTTACCCGTATTCCTGCTCATCTTCACTTTTGAAACAGTTTTCAGAGTAATTAGGGTTTATATTGTTTGTAGATATGTGGTCTGATTTACATAAAGTTTAATGAATAGAAGACCTCTGATGCTTTGGTTAATTGGTAATATGTGCATACTGGATAGGTACAGATGTTGGGGGAGCAGAAATAAGGCCCACCAGCTGAAGGAGAGATTCTCATTTAAGACTATGTAAGAGAGATGAATCAGACCAACAACGAAAAAAATGAATGAACGTGTTACAAAATCGTAGCTATGACAGAAAAGCGAGGGAAATAGGAGAGAAAGAGAGGAGAAAGGGGAAAACAAAGGGGAAGAGACTCAGAAATTCTGAGGTAAAGAGAGAACAGGGGAGAGGAGAGATTGGGACATTAGGACTGAATGATTCAAATCACCACAGGCTACAGTTGAATTAAATGGGTCTGTGTATATAGGTATTAATAATCCCCTCCCTACGGCTATAGACCTGAATCTTAAAGCTAGCTAACTCCTAACTGTCATTTATATTATTATGATTACATAACAACGTGTTACATAAACTTTTTGGAAAGCTTATATGCGCACCTCTGTGACTTACTTGATCCTTTTATTTTACTAGCCCGAGTTTGTTGAAGAGTTTTTCCAACATGTGTATTTGTATATGATGTGGCTTGTTTTTTCTGTTACAGTGGACCTGATGAAGCCAGGTACTACAGTAATTCTTCGAAATGCAAAGATTGACATGTTCAAAGGATCTATGAGGCTTGCTGTTGACAAATGGGGTCGTATTGAGGTCACTGATCCTGCAAAATTTGTGGTCAAAGAGGATAACAACCTTTCTCTGGTGGAATACGAGTTGGTGAACGTGGTTGAAGAATGATTCCTTTGGATAGTGGAAAGATGACTTGATGATTTGTTTACCAAGCACATGGATATTGTCAAGGTAAAGTATTTGACTTGTGACGAAGGATGGGTTTGGGTATACCTTCGCTTACATAATGTGATTCCCTTATAACTACTTGGCATCTTTTTGGGTGAAGTTGAGGTCGCTAGAAAGGTGTTGTGTTATGGGGTTATGATATTTTAACCTTTGTCAACTGTATGCAGAGATCTTGAGAGAAAATATAATATTGTGTTAATACAATTATCTGTCTTTTGTTTTTTTCATTTTCGCCGCCTGCATTTTCGCGGACATCATTTCCAGTTTTTTTTTTTGGGGGTGGGGCGGAGGATAAACAACAAATTGGACCTTTTGAGTTCAAGATGGGGCGCCATATAAATTTCGATACTATCTTTTCCTTTTCTATGGGCCTTGGGAGTAGATGGGTAGACTCACTTGGAGGGAAGTGGAAGCATGGAGTTGATTATTTATTATTAATGATGTTATTAAGTTCTTGTATTAAAAAAAATGATGTTACTAAGTTTTTAAGTTCATTCTAATTTAAGAATCAAGAGTAATCTAAACAATAATATTTCGTCTAGTTCAATTTATAAATTTCAAATTTAGAAAGATGCATGATTCATTTTATTGTTTTAACATTTAAAGTATTTTTTTCAATGTTGTTTTGAATTTTTTTAATCATACTTTAAAGTATATTTGAAAACAAAAGCATATTGTTAACCTATTTATTATTTTTAACTAATTATTTATTATTCATATATTAGTTTTTTAAAGTGTAGAAGGATCGGAGGGAGTGTACAACTCTGTAAAAGTTAACTTTGAAAGTGTTGATTGGTTTGAGCAGTTTAATACTTTAATTGACTCAAATCCTTGTCTCGAGTTTCTTAAAAAAAAAAAAAAAGAAATACCACGTGATACTTTTGGAAATATTAAATCACAGGCAAAATTACATTCATTTCCCTAAAACAAATGATAAATAACCAATAATATAATCTTTGGCGCGCAGCTACTTTTAAGCGTGATGTACAAATGAGTTCCCGATTGTGAGAAATTAAACGACTTAATTGTCAAAAGAATACAAATTGTTGCGAAACCCCGGTTTTAACTTGAAACATTTCTCTTGAAAAAACATCCTACATTCTCAATCTCCCCACTTTTTTTTTTTTGACCGGATAAATCTCCCCACTTTTTATTGCCCACTCTTCTGAGGTGAGTTACATGACGCTTACATATGGCGAAGTCATTGCAACACAGGCTCCCACTCATCATGCACGGTTGAAACTGCAACCGACCATCACAATGTATTTATTATTGTTGTTGTTATTATTGGTATTGTTGTTGTTGTTATTATTGCTATATTATTACAAGTAGTAACAAGCAGAATCAAACCCGTAATCTAGCACCAGCAAAGGCAGTGTGCCACAATGCCAAACTGGCTTTTACATCATTGACAACAAGTGAAATCTTCGCCACTCCACTAAAGGAGGTCATTTTTTGAAGAACAGGGAAGAATCGATCACTGTTATTTCCAAAAGTTTCAACTATGTTTGGAATGATAGAACAACCATGTTCAAATTTCGAGCATTATACTCAGCTTTCAATGCGTGTACAACAAAGTATTAAAAAATTCACATCCAACCAAGGAGAACAACAAAAATCTCCAAGCAGGTCTAGCAAAGCGGAGCATGCAAAGTACGCACGGGTCGCACCCACAAACAAGAATCATCCATCTACATTTCAAGAAGAAGATAACTTAGGAAAGGTGCAGCTCCATGTCATCCAAAATGATACAACGATTATCATTATTAATAATCTTAGTTAAGCATGACTGTGATTTTCTAAAACACAAATCGTTTAGAATCACATCATAAAACCACCAAGTCAAAGCAAAGCAAATTGAAAAGAAGGATATTTGTATTCTCCAATCCTAAGGCCACAGAGCAAACGTTCACGACCCTAAACAAAAAAACAGTCAGGTCAAAATGGAAGTAGCAAAGAAAGGCAAATCAGAATATTTGTATTCTCACACTAAGTTTGTAGCAGTACAATAGAATCTTATTCTGTAACAGCACCAACACACCGCAGAAGTTACCTTGCCATATGAAAAACAATATATAGGTGTTTAAGCAAAAATTTTGGTATGTGAGAAGCATTATAATAATAACATCAACTAAGATTTAACAAATTAATGCTTTTAACATTCTAATCAACCTACGCAGCCCAGATAACAGTAAAAGCAGAAGGATAAACGCCACAGAATTGATGCTCCTTAGGGATTCACTAAATGCCTGGCTCTACAAAATCAAGACACATTACAGAAAGACCTCAGTAATATCCTGCAAGGACTATGATCATTTATATTATAGCACCCTAATATAGTGTACCATTTATCACTCTTTTACACTGCAAGCATGTGCACTCCAACATATAAGAGCATTAAGTTATCCATTTTGAGAAAGAAACCAAATTATAATGCAGTAACTTATTGGTGGGGGTTTGGTGCCATTCAACAACTCCCAGTAATTGCTTTTCTTACATTACATAATGAAGCAAAAATTAAGTGAAATCCTATAACAAAATTTTAGTTGACCACCTTTTCAGGAGAGCATCTACATAAAACTTTGCGCGAACCCTTCGTCATTCATTATACATCATGATTGCAATCTGGGCGAATACAATAAATTAGTATGATCTTCGGATAATTACTTTGTTATTAAGCATTGATTTACCAAGGCTAAATCAGATGCAATAAATATTCCAGCATGGTCACCTAGCAGCTCTAGGATCCATATAAGCAGACAGAAAACTGTTTTAAGAAATTTCATTATTCCAAGGAAAAGCTCAGATGATTGCAAACGAAGTCAAAAACATCATCCATGGAACAAGTTTCACTTTATGGAAGGAACTGGTTGAGTCAATCTGTGGTAGTTCCTTATTGAGGGAATGGGATGAGATATTGGTCAATAATTTCAGATGAAGATTCGTTATCGTAAGGAAATGCTGAAGTAATATGTACAAGGAACACATCAAGAAATACCATTAAGATGCACCATTAGCCCATATCAATTTGTAAAATCCTAGATCAAGAAATCCACTCATCTCACCTAAACCACTGTAGCGTAGTTCTCAACCCAAGAGAGACATTCGTTGCTTGATCTTCATCTAGTCTCCTCTTGCCCTACAAAAAGGAAATAATATACATCCTTTTATTGTTGGAGCAAGAGAGAGACCCTAATGGAAAAGCAAAACTAAGTTTCCAAAGAAAAAAATTGCATACATACACGTAATTGTTGCATTTCTACTTAAACAACTCAAACAACCTACCCTGCTCCACCCAAAAGGAAAATAATTGTTTGGGCGAAAATAGATATTGTTTCAGTGAGGTCCTTCTCCCTCCTCCTACTTATTACTAGTATTATTACTCTTGTTATTAGAATCGGAAGACATTCCTCATTTTATTATACCTTAAAACTGCTTCATGTGTTTGTTGACTACGATACAAAAGAACAAAAGCTGCTATATTACAGAGGTAAGAAACGATTAAAAGTCTCAATGAGTCAATAGAATTGAGTGCTAAAGAGAGCAGATATTGCATACTTGTACACTCCAAATATAATTTAGCTTGTTTGAGACCAAAAGAAAACAAGTCCTTCCCGGATTAGATTTCCCCATGAATGAATATCATAACAACAACCACAAAACCCTTCCATCCAACCAGACATGTAAAAGAAATAAGGGGCGTTTGTTTAAGCTTTTCAGAAGCATTTTCTCATACTCTTACACCATCGCTCTCAAAAAGCTAATCCGGACCAGTAATAATCTTGAACACATAATTCCCTAAAGAGAAAGAAGGAATACCTTCAGGGGTCCAACCGTATGATCGGCGAGATACAGCGAGCATGGAAGTGAGCAATGCAGATGCTGTGGCAGTGTGATAAGGAAGCATCGATTCCACGCAGCAGCTCAGCTCCACAGGCGACCTTTCATGGAACAATGAGCATATATTGTTAACTCTCAATATTTTTTCCGGAGGAAGAGGTGGTTCCAGATTGGGATTGTTCGGTTACCTGAACATGCGATTAGAGAGTGGGTTCCGCTTTGGGATCCCAAATGGCGAACACGTTGGTCTTGCTCTGGCGCCAGTAGCTAAATTCATAGTCCGAATTGATCGGGCAGCGGCGGAGCGCGCGAGGGACCTGGCAGCGGCGAAGGACGACATCGTCACGCGGGGGTGGGGGGAGGAGGGCAGCGGCTCGGGGTTTTGGAGCAGGGCACCGAGGTTGGAGGGGTTTTGCAGTTTCACGAGAAGGTTTTACTTTTTTCGGTTTTTGTACTTTTGGGTTATTTTGCTTTTTATTTTGAGAAACCATTTTATATGTAATTTAATATTTGTGTATTTTTTTAATTAAATACTTTAATTTTACCCTACTAATGCCGTTAGTTTTTATAATTTTGTTTTCTTAGTACTGTTAGCTCCTATATAAAAACTAATTATACTAACAAAACAAAATTATAATATTTAATTAAGAGAAAAAGTATATAGATACTAAATTAAAAATTGAGAAAAACTAAGTGTAACTACAAAATGGTTTTCCTTTTTTTTTTGGGGGTTGGAGAATTCTTATTTACTCTTCTAACTCTGACCGGGATTTTTTGTTATTTACTAAAAAACATTTTTAAAACTAAAAAGCATATTAGTTTGGGATAAGTTTATTTTTTTAAACCTCATTAATTATATTCAAGTTCTTAAATCATTTAAAATAAGCAACAAATAGGATGAAATGAAGGGAAAAGAAGGGGGGGAAATAAGGTAATTATACACTTATCATACATGTTTTCAATTAAGGTAGAACATGTATATTTTTATAATAGATTATTAAGTTAATTCAAATTTTTGGTTCTTAAAGTTTACTCCCATTTTGGGTTTAATCCTCAGGTTACAAACTATATGTTTTAGTCTCTTAAATTCTTTTTATTTAAAATATTAGTTTTTATAATTCAATAAAAACTTAAATCATGTTTTTTTTAAGAATCAAAACCTATGATTTAAAATTTAAATTATTAAAACCAAAATGAGGCAGGGATTAAAAATTATATTAACTCTAGATGATTTATCTCTAACTAATTTTCGTATTAATCCTCTTTTCCAAATAACAAATCCACTTATATTTTTATAATGAACGAGTACTTTATGGTTTATAGGACTCGTTTGTTTAATTTTTTTTCGATGACAAATCACTTATTTTCTTTTAAAATTTATTTTGAAAAATTGTCATGTTTATTTAGTAATAAAAATAATAGGAATCTGAAATAATATTACCAAAAATAAAAAAAATACAAGAAATTGAGATTAGAAGAATAGGAATAAAAAAAAACAGAGAGGAATAATTTGCATTCACTTTAAGTTTATGATCATTTGGTACATTCGCTTCGAGGAATAAATTTACATAATGACCAAATATATAAACTTGGAGATTAAAACTTGATCTCATGATTAAATAGCTTGAGTCACAGTGCCTCTTGGTAATGGGTCTGTTTGGATTAGCGAATGAAAAAGTAGCTTATTGTTAATTTGACTTTTAAAAAGTGAAGTTGAGTAAAAGTTAAATTGGATAAGTTGAATTTTGTTTGGATTGAAATTTAAAAAAATTAGTTTGTAAAAGTGAGATTAGTAAAAAGTTGTTTGGATTATGATTAAGTAAAAGTAAGTTTGGTTGTAAAATTATCAAAATGAGTATGGGTTTTAATTAATAATGAAATATGATTTAAAAAATAATTTTACATAATACAATGAAATTAAAATAATTAGAAATACCGTAAATTTTTAAATAATACCATTATATTTAATGAATAAAATATATTTAAATTAGAAATACTGTAACAATTTTAAATGTCAAAAAGCAAATTGAGTCTAACAAAGTCCAGTTTAACAGCAGATTTGAGGTCTCATTTCATTGAGACTTAAACTCGTTATAAATAATTAGGTTAAAGTGTATCTACTAGCTCGAGAAAAGTGCATTCAACATTTTAAAGTATTTTGTGGTATATCCAATACCATGAAATATTTTTTTTAAATTTGTTTAGTACTTTGAAATATTTTTTAGTACATCTAAAAATATTTTTTAGTGCATCTAGTACCAAGACAAAAAAAAAAAACTTTGGAGTGCACCACAAAATACTTAGCACCTAAGAAAATACTTCAATACTTGAAGGTGCTGAATGCTAAATAATTCCCAGCTATTAATCTTTATTCTTCTGAAGTACTTGACATCATATATCTGAATTAAGAAAGAAATTTCACATCCCTTCTATTATATGCTCGTAATATGAAACGGAACAAAGTTACAATAACGGTCTTGGCAAAAGTTAAAATGGTGAATTCAAGAAAAATTGACTGAAACCCATTTTTGAATTCTGACTACAACAACAGAATTGAGAATCTTCACTGAAGTGGCACAGCATGAGATATGTGTTTTGCCCCATCATCATCAATAATAATGCTTAGTTCCTTGAACTCCTTTTAGTTCTGCTGCTCTTGAGCAGCAATGCATCAAGTAGTATGGGTATACAAACATTGCCTGGAGACGTTTCCACTTGTTCATGTACTTTAGAATCATCTTTTGCCAACGCATTGTTCTTCTCACTTTCTTCAAAACTTAACGAGTTTGGGATGTACAAGCGTCCTCTTCTTTCACCAGCTCTAATGCCTATTAGCCTCCCGAGGGATACACTATTGTCTTGGAAGAAAGATGCAGATGACTGGTTGTAACAAGAACGTGATTAAAAGTGTGAGAACAAGAAGATTACAAGCTCCTGACTTTTCTTGCTGGTACATGTAAAAGAAGTAATTATTTCACATGATTTTTGGTGGGACTTGCTGATGCTTTTACAGTGGGAAGTTCATTTTTCCAAAATTGGAAGCCTGCATTAACTCTATGACATAAAGTTTAAAACCACTGTTATGGCAGGCAATTATGAGGACAAGTGGATCCTCTTCTTTGGGAAAACAGGGAAGTGATTATTACCCACTTGGCCGTTGTACATGATTCCTTTCCATAAATGTCTAAGATAATTGTACAGCCTATAAACTACGTAGTTAGATACAGACTTAATTAGACGCAGTAAAAATACAAGCAGACCAGCTCAATTATGTCAACTGCAGAACCACTTTCTTGATTATCAGGTTAATCTACCCAGGTGAAATAAATCTACGAACTTTTAGTGGAGTTAATTGGTTCATCTGTGGAAAGTACAAACTTGATGAGAAGTAAAATTCCTAAAGTAGATGGGGGGAAGAGTAAGAAAAAAAATGAAGAAGGCGAGTTCAGATTACCTCTGTATCGAGGTTGGAGGATGAGAATGAGGAGAAGCTGGAAGATGGTACATGCAATGAGTAAGACTCCACTGGAGCAACTGGGCGTGATTCTGCAACTCTAAGCCTCGTGTACAGAAAGCTGAGCCCAAGTGGCCATCCGAGATGCATCTCACCATTCTGAGAAGAGACACACATTAAAATTGCTTCATACTATAACCATATTTCAAATGATTTTCTACGGAGAAGGTTACCTAAAAGTTATGACTAACAATCAGCGTCAATGTTTGAATTTATATTAAATCATTAGCAGGTCAGTCAGAAAAGTTTCCTAGTGAAGTTGGAAATCCATTATAAACAAAATTGTACTACTATTTCATCTGTTGTTATCAGCATTGCAAATGAAGACAGTTCAAACTTAAGCAACTACAAGAAGATAAGTTTTTTCTTCCCCATATATTAGCAAGGAAGCAGCATGAGCAGCTGAATCTTCTAGTTACCAAAGAGATATACGTGCCTTGAGTTGATCTAAGCAGGTCTACCACAGAACGTCACTGAATAGGAGAAATTGCTATAATGTTTATAATGAACAGAAAGAAACCAGAACAAAAGAAAGGTGATCCAATAAGTTACCATTAAATAGTGTAAATGCAAAGATTATTACAAAATGGCAGAGGTTTGGCCAGGGGTTAAGCAATTTCACAAAATCCACCTATGGAAATCCAGTTGGTAAGATTCAGTTGTTACGGGCAGTTTGTTCTGACTGACCGTGTTTTAAATTCCAGTTTCGATGCAGCAAAGTTCTTACGCAGATGATTCTTCCAGGTTTTAGAAAACCTTCAAAACAACCCTACCGCTAGTAGTACAGCTTCCAAGAAACTTTCAAAACAATCCCATAAATTTCTTCCTCTGTACATCGATCCTACTCCGGTATGCTAAAAGCATGTTCATGGTATAACCTAGTTAGAAAGAACTGTCGGCAAATATATCTTCTCATCAGTCTGCAGTAGACGGTTCTTAAAATGAAAATGAATCATTAGTGGTTAGTATGGGCTATTTGTTCAGATATTTTTCAGATCTATTCCACACCCATGCCTTACAACTTATAACTCTTCTCTATTTTACTTCTGAGTCTTTAGCTTTGGCCCACATCATGTGCCCCTGCCAGATTGCCGCAACCAGTAGAGTTATCACTTATCATTAATAGAAATAAATACTCCTAAACCATCCAGTTTACATGTTATTCTGAGAATGAAAATAATTTATCTGATGCTCATCAGACTATAACCATTAATTAGCAAGATTCTTAAGTAATAGTCTTGCAAATAGGGGACCAGGCTTTACCCCCTCATTTTCAGGACCCCATTCTAATTGATGTCATATTAACATAATTAGGATAACTCCATGAGTTCGGGTACTAAGTTCTGACAAGAACCTGGGATGGGTTTTAATGAAATGTAAATTCAAAGGACTACTGATTTGCCGACTATACTGTCATCATCTTCCTGGTTTGAAGCAGCAATCGGTCAGTCCTCCATATCAGTCCACCAAGAAAAATACAAATTTTACCTACATTGATTGACATGGTCTCCTTCCACGTTCACTAGCCCCCCAACTCAAATAACTAAGACATCCAGATGCATAATGTTCGAGGATTACTTTCAACAAACAATTGCCAAGGTTCACAATTCCCAACACAAAAATAACTACCTCCAGCAAAGATTCATTTCTATTCCGCTGAAATGACATGCAAGAATACCCATAAGCAAACAAGAAAAATCTTTCTGAGTCTTTAAGAAGCTAAACGGTAAACAACAAGACTCAAGAAGTAATAACAACGCACAATGAGCTAAACCAGAGGAAGAAAGCTTCAGTTTCCAATTTACACACTCCAATCCAATTACTTGACATCTGTGGCTGAATTAACATTAACAGACCAAGAAAATTACGATCTTTCAGCGAGACAACAGTGAAATATCAAACCCCAGAAGAGAGAATGCTGAATAGCAGAAGAAGATAGAAAGAAAGAAGGCATGCTGAGAATATCTTCTTTCTTACTATTTGTGCAGAATTGCAGCAGTGAAGGGAAGAATTATTACCTCTCTAACCATGGCTTCTCTGCCCTGCTCCGAGAAGTTGAGTTTAATGATGATCACAGAGAACACAGAGAGCGAAGAGAAATTTGTTTTGGAGAAATCAATGGCCCGAGTATTTACGTGTCCCCTAACTAGTATTCTTCCTTCCTTAAACATTAGACATTTAAGAGTTTGGGTCCCACCTGAATGTTCAGCCTTGAATATCAATCACTGAATCACCTAAACTAACGCATTTCTATAAATCCAAAAAATTCATTTTTACAATAAATACAGGAATGACTTTACCCTTAATTTAGCCCCATATTTTAAAATTCTCCTTGGGGTGGTGACACTTGAACAGCCGTTTGTGAAAACTGAAAAGGAACCGTTTCTGATCATCCTCATCCTTCAAGTGACTTATTCATTATATCCATTATATTCTAGCTTTTCCAGCATGGGGTCGACGTATAAATCAAAACGGTTGAGATTTAAGAACATTAATGGCCTGTTTGGTTGGTAGTAAAAGGAGTGACGAGACATTTACAGGTTACAAGCAATTTTTGTCGCTGCTGATTGGTAAACAAGAACTTACATCGCAAGTGATGGTGATCAGTGTAGATCACCTTGCTTTGAGGGGTAACATACTAGCTAATGCAATTTTAATTTTTTTTCCCACTTGGGGAACTAGTGATGCAATTTTTTTATTTAATAATTTTGATTATTGCACTAAACTGAAACAAACTTACTACCTAAGTACTGTTTGGTACGCGCTTTGGCCTTGTTGTTTGATTGTGTTAATTGGAATGTTTTGATCTTGTGGTTACGAGTTTTTTTCTTAAACAATTGAAGCAGGGGAAAGAACTATTTACTTTATATTTTGATATAATTAACCACTTATTACTTTTCTTTACTTTTCCCCGCGACATGATTTTCTTTTCTTTGCCCAGAATCAGTAATTTGTTTGCCGTTACCTTAATTATCAAGAGTTTGAAACCTACGGCTTTCTTTCTCTCCCGGACTAATGTCTAATCATCATTATAAAGGCCAAAATTCTCATGTTAATTAATTTTTCCCCTCAAGATTATTGACACTACAGTACAGTGATACGAAATGTTATTTTTTTTTTTTTGGTTTTTATGATATAAGGAGGCAAATGGCATGTGGAATAGTTAATTGTCATGTGACAAGTACTTAGTTATTTTTATATACCAGTTTTTTTTTTAATGTAATAACAAATCATGTAGTCGTTATCTAGTCGAACGAAAAGTCATGAACAAACCCACAAACTGGTGTGAGAATTTGATAATTTCCCTTGTCATTTGGTTGGGATTGAATAATTGATCGTGATAATCTAGATACAATCCGTCAGTATTTTAAAAAGATTAGCGTTGACAGCACATGAGGAGAAGTATAATTAATGGATGTAGCCTTATTGTGAAGCAAGACCCCATAGCAAATGAGACAAGTTCATTTTTCTCCTGTAATAAGAATTTCTCACAAGAAAGAAGTTTAGGTAAGTGGGCCCGAGACCTAATAGTATTAAGACATGTCTCCAAATTTAATGAGCTTTTACATATATATTTATAAATCGTTTATCAACAATATTTTTTTTATTGACACTGAGACTTAACTTCACAATTTCAGGGGTTATGAGATAACTTCTTACTAACTGAACTAATCTTTTTGTTGGCTCTAGTAATAAGATTTTAAGTACAAGCGAAAATTTGTATGATTGTGGGTATAGAAATGGGAGCTGAATTTAAGAAAGCAAATAAAATACTACATTACTACTTCTGGACTCTGATTCTTAATATAAAATTGTATTTGATTTTTATTTTGGTTTTAAATACAAAACCTCAATTTATGTTGTCTCTCTCGTATTTATCTATTTTGTCAAAATAATTCTTATAATAATAGTAGTTCTAGCTAATTACTTAACTGGCAAAGATAATTAAAAAAACAAATACCTATTTATTATAAATAATTAATTTAACTAATTTTTTTAATATAATAAAATTAGTTAATTAGAGGCCCTAAAAAGGCGGAGAGGAAAAGAGAGTGTGTGCGCCGTGCGGGTCGTGATAAGGAGGAAGAGGCCAAAAAACGAATGTGTCGGTTATTCATAGTTGGCGGCATGAGCCAACATGGGCTAACGTACTCCTACTGCATATTTGACCGCCTGGGGGTCAGAAGAGTCCGCCACGTCAGCAACAGCTCATAGGTCCGGTGGGGGGTGGCGGTCCCACGTCAGCCAAGGCAGCGGGAAAGACGTCCACGTCTGTCACAGTTACGAGCCAATCATATCACCCCACCTGGATTTCACTTGACCTTCTTCCTCCCTGGGTCTCTGCTTGGGGTTGTCCCCGTGAGTTACGCCTAGTATCCATGAGTTACGTGTGGCAATTGGCATTCATCCTCGGGGGAAGGGGCCCCACGTAGCAATGTGTGAGGTTTTTGAGGATTGGTTTGGTGGTGCCGAGGATTCATTTCGCTTTGCGGAGGTTTCCAGTTTCCCGTGTCATTGTGTTGAGGCCGGAAACATAGTTGCAATGAAAGGCACCTTACCATAAATCACCCCTTTCAAGACATCGTGGCATGTTAATTTCTGTGAATTTTTGTTTCCAGGGAAATCAAATACCAATGCACACTCCTCGTTTTCTATCACAATATAATAAGAGAAGGCAAAATCCCAATCAATCATGTGCTGCAAAATTATAGGATAAAGATCTCAACATGTGAGTAACCTAAAACTATGACTGCTACTAAGATTATCCTTTACTAGCCTATCTGCTATTATATTGGCTTTTTTGGGTGCAAGCTGTAATTTTAAAAGGCTGTTCTTACTACCGTATCAAATTTAACTAGCATCATCATCTAAACATAGTCGTGATACAGACGGTATTATTTTTTAATATCTTTGATTGTCTTTCACCTATTATAGAAAGGTTGAGAATGCTAATAAGAACTCATAACTTACATGACACCCCACAGTTCCTCTTATTTAAGAGGTTGTGGGTTCTGTACCCTGTATATGTTGTCAACTAAATGTGGGTGTGTGATGCTTTCCTTAATAAATTGTTTAAATTAAAAAAAAAAGATGGAGAATGACCATGGGCTAATAAAAAAATTCTTTTGTTGAGTTATTAATGTCTCGAATAGGATTGTCTGTAATAAAATGATACCTATACGTTAGTAAAAAAAAATATTTTTGTTGAGTGAAAGTTCACACTAAAAAGTATATTACTTCCGGTTTTAATTATAAAACCTCATTGTAGTATACAAACAAGGTATTAAAATTAGGTCAGGAGGTAATAAGTTTCAGTTGTGGGATCATTCGCTGAGCGAGGGAGGTTCATAATGGCTTCATGCCATTTGTTTCCTTGGATCTCTAAACATGGTCTCCTTTCAAGGAATTAATGAATTTAATTAAGCAACATTTTTGTCACCTAACAAAAATTAAGCAACATTTTGCCTTGCCATCCACAATAATAGAGTAGTAAATACTAAATACTATAAGTTGGTAGTGGAAAATACCCGTACTCTATTATTTAAATATTAATATGTATAAATATCTTAATGAAAATGAACAGTTGTAACTTATTATTAATTCATGTAAGGTTTATTTAACGTGTATTTTAATTTAATAAAGAAAATACTTAATTTTGAAATAAAAGAAAATATTGTGTTCTAAACCATGCCTTTTTTTTAACCAGTGTTCTAAAACCATGCTTGCACAGACCGAATAACAAGCGTATTATTTCCTAGTTTTGTTTTTGGTCCTTAAAAAGATCAACAGAGCCCAACATAACTGTCCTCTAAAGCCCCATCTAAAAAGCCTATAAATGAAACCCATTTCATCGGCCCAAAAAACCCATTCGGCCCAAAAAAAACTAATCCGACATGATGATATTGGACGTATTATATTTTTGGCATTTACTAATAAATTTCTCATCATGTTAATTTACCTTGAAAGGAAATTAAAATAGTCGATCTTCAATTAAGGGAAAAAAAAAAGTTCTCCTTCATATCATACGTCAATAAAAAGAATATAAAAGAAAAGAGAAGAGTTGAGTTCAGCATATTCGGCTATTTAGTCAATGAAACCAGAACCCCACAAAAACAGAAGACAATAAAATAAACCCAGACATTGCTTATAATTTCCTGCCATTATAAATACACGTATAAGTCATTTAGTCACACTTGCTACAGTAACAAACAGATTCAACTATTTAAACAAATCAGAATCGGCCAGTCAAATAAATTATTGTAATCATTCTTGATATAAAACTCATTTAACTAATTTATTAGATTAAATAAGTTAGATAAGTTAGTTAATTATAAAAAATATAATATATTTTTTTAAAACATCATAATTATCTTTCTTAATATTAACCCTATATTTCTTACTTAATTATGGTTGAGGGAGTATTAATAGGAATAATTTTAAAAAAATGATAAATATAAGAAATATATCTTACATTTAAAACTAAGATTAACTCAATAATTATGTCTTATATTAAAGACAGAAGGATTGTCAACTGATTGATTTTGATATTTTTTATTTAATTACATATCATTTGAAGTTTCTTAAACATTTATAATTTAATCTAGGAATAAGCACCATTCGGTTTTTAAGTCCCACTTCCTCCTTTCCGTAGATAATGACTGCTATTTATACATTTTATATATAGAAGTTAGTGGATAGAGACTATAAACACACAAAAATATAAACATCACAAATATTAAAATTAGAGTTTTAATTGAACCAAAAATTGGGAGAGTTACATTCAAGACACCAAGTTTCAATTGAGTTAAAACTTAAAACTATAAAAATAAAAAACCAATTTTTCTTTTTTCTGGCGGCAAAAAAATCATTTTTCTCTTTATATGAGGCGTATAAGGAACATGTATATTTGGTGGGGTTCAATTATATGTGTATATATTGATGATGAGTAATAGTTTTCTTGTCCTATTTATAAAGAGAATGCTTTCCTTGATCCTATATATAAGTTACTTAATTTGATTTTTAGCATGAACATATTATTTTGTTAATTATTTATTATGTTGCGGATATTTTTTTTTAAAAGATACATATACTAAATAAGAGTAAAGTTTGAAAGTTGCTACTTTAAGAGAGAGTTAGTGCAATTTAATTTTTTTTTAATTTATATGAAACATACTGAAAATACTCTAGAAATAGGATCAGCGAAGTAATATTTATAATACTCCCTCCGTTCCTTATTATAAGAGACATTTGATGCTTATGGCATGTTTCTATATATAAGAGACACTTACAAGTTGTCTCTACTTTTTTGTGTTGATTTACTATTTTACCCATATTTATTATCTCCAACTCACACTCTCTCTCCCTCCCACTTCTCTTTTTTTTAATAATTTAATTGTTCTCTCTTATGCTCTCTCTCCTTATTAATGAGGGCATTTTTAGAAAAAAATTATACTTTTTACACATTAATTGTTCTTAACTAATTTTAACTGTTTTTTTGATCAACGTACTTCGGTTATTTGTCTCTTATAATAAGGAACGGAAGGAGTAATAACCAGGGTGCATTGGAATCTCACTCTTCCTGGTTTTCACGCTTGAGAGCCCCCAACAAATAACCAAAAAAAAAAAAAACAAATGTTGGCCGAAAGAGAAAAAATATGATGCTGTATTATTGCTGCTATTATTATTGCGTGGATTGGGCAAACCCTTAAATACGCCGCTTCAAGAATGGAAGCGACTCAAATTAAGGCGTCCTTGTAGGGCACACATTAATTTGGGCCTACCAAATTGATTAGCCATCCATCGCTTATTTATTACAAAGGCCTGCACTTGCACTTTAAATTAATTCTTGCCTTCTGTCTCATCAAATGACTAACACCATTCATCATTCAACGCAAATATTTGAAACTTGATCTCTATTCTCGCCTTAATTGCCAATAACATGGTTTCAACTTTCAAAATATCAAATGAATTTAGGGCAATATAACACCTTCTTGACTTGGATGATGTCACTACCAGAGCAACTTTTCGTATAATGCGCAAGGGTTTTGAATTTTTATTCCCAACCCACAAAATTAGAGAGAGAGAGAATTGCTATAAAACTTCGTAAAAGAATATAATCACCAAGAAGTCTTAATGGTATCATGTAATGATAAGTTTTAGTATAAAAAATATTAACTTCTCATTTATTATTGGGACTTTTTAATAATTATTTTCTTTATTTAAGACTTCATAGCAACTCACCTAATTAAAAAAAAGAGAGAGATTATGAAGAAAAATCATTAAATCTAATACTAAAAAAGTGGAAATTTTTTTAATTTTATAATATATATCATTTTTATAAATTTTTAAAATTAAAAAAAATCCCGAGTCTTTTCTAAATTCTCTAAAATTGTATATATAATGAATATGATTTTTGCTCCTTCAAATTTACCTTCATTTTAGGTTTGATCTCTCAAGTTTTATATTATAAGCTTTGATTTCTCAATTTTTTTTATTTAAAATATTAGTCATTGTAATGTAATAAAAACCTGGATCATTTTGCCTATTGAGCGATCAAAACCCATGATTTGAAATTTGAGGAGCTAAAACCAACTGAAGGTAAACTTGATGAATTAAAGATTATATTAACTGTATAACTTAATTATGATTGATCTCTAAATTAATTAATTTATTTCAACTTAGGCTCCTAACTTTCAAGTTCCCTCATTTCACTCTTGGTCATTACTTTCACCGAAGCAAATTTAAGAGATGAATATGATATTCAAATTAAAACCAAAAAATTTGGGGGGTGGCTAAGTTTTTTTTGGCTAGCAGGGGGTGGCTAAATTGAAACAAACAGATAATAAGCTGGGCCATCAAAATGATAATTAACCCTTCCTTGGTGAAAGTTATTAATCCATAGCCACAGCCTCGTTAAAAGAGACATCGCCCCATATTAAAATGCCCGAACGTGTTAGGTTAGTTTGATATGTCTTTATGTTTGCTTTACCTAAAAACCTAACAACATTCTTAAGTGCTCTCTCCCTCTCCCCTCTCTCTTTTATTTTAATATAAGATTTTTAGCCTTTTTAGGCGTCAAAAGCTAAATACTGCCTTCTAGCTGAGGACACAAAACATGCCAGTGCTGTAGATTGCCCAAGTCAAAAAAACTGGTGACCCACTCGCAGACCCAAATCCCCCAGTTATGACCATAACAAAGCTTAATCAAACATGGGATCTTGTCCCTCCGCCAATCACGGGCGAAAGAAAAGACCAACCATATTTGCGCCAATATTTTCATTATTTTAATAATGCCTCTTCCCACTTACTAAATCATTAAATGAACAATTCGCATTTGAAAAGGATAGCTCATTCTCTTGACTTGTGCACATACTGTAAAGCCAAATTGGCAGCATCTTCACAGCTCTATTCCTTTAAACTGATATTGGCAGAACTTTCAGCCTTTTCCTGTCATTAAGAAGCTGATACTAAGATTGAGTAATTAAATGTAATTTGTTTCTTAATGCCATAAGGGCAATGGCTTCAAATTTCCTTGGAATTAAGGAAATTTTTTTAGTTTTTGGTTTCTGGTTTATTTCTTCAAATAGTTCGCCTGGGACAACTGAAGAGGCAGAAAATGATGGTACATGTACAACCTTCCACAACTGCCAAAGTAAATAATTAATGTGTGTTCTTTTTTAATGCTTTTTACCTTTGCTTTGTCACATTTATGGCCGGGGAGTGGGTTCATCATTTATGGTTAGCTCCCACTACAAGCAAGCACATTGATCACTATATCTCACTTTATCAATATATGGAGGTAGAATTATTTAAACTTTCAGTGACATCAAATTATTTGACCTTTCAATTATTATACTACTTTTGGTCCTAATTATAAGATGTCGTTACAAATGAGGTTTTATAATTAGGACAGGAGGTAGTATTAAACTTTTAGGCTGAAATAGCCTTTGCAATAATGTTTAGTTTTTTTAACTGCCCACTTAAGATTGATATATAGTGTAAAAACCCACTGCTTTAGGGACAGATGATGTTAGAGATTATATCAAAACTCGTTGAATCCTTGCTTAATAGTTTAAACATTTATCTGAAAATAGTACCTAACATGTTTTGGCATTACTGGCTTGTCTGATGTAACGTGTGATTATGTAGTTTGCTCCTTGCCGGGTATGGCTTATTGCTTGATGCATGATTTTCACATCCGATTAATAATGTAGTTCCATAATAATGTTGTCTGGTGACTATCAAAGGAAAAAAGGGGTCCCAAGACAAGAATCACTTGCCATATCTAGATCTGTCTTTTTAACAGATAATTTGAGCCTGAACCCATCAAATTTGGCTAATTTGTTTAAGTCATGAAATTAAAGTTGAGTATCAAGTTCAGAGATCCATGTCCAGTGTCCCCGAACCAAATGTTTCAAGGGAAAGGAGATAATTTATGCACAAATGTGAACAAAGCAGTGTAGGAAAATTAGGGAAATTGATTTGTCTCCAGTTGCAAGAGATGGTCATATCAGCAGCTAATGGAAGGTGATTTGTCCAATATGCTGCCAACGGGCATGCAAACAAGGAAATGGACATGTATCATCAGTCAACTCCAGAGTCTAACAATACTCCTTCGCAGCATCCAACAAAAATGCAGACACTTGATAAACTTAATACATCCAGAATTATGATTTTCTAGGTCGCTAGGTAGGACAATTACGACAACAATTGGGATATTATGCTACTACCTTATGGGTTTTGTCCGTCTCTGCTTCTTCTTCCTTTCTTTTATCTCCTTTTATAGTGGGATGTTTTGAAGGAGCAAAATAACCCGGAAAAGGAAAATTTAAGATAAAAGAGAGAAAGAAGCAAGCTTACCTCAGTCATACCACTTACTGATAGCTATAAGCAAAAATATCATGTTTACAATATACTTTATGCAAATTTCCAGATCATAACACAAACTACGCAAATCCAGAAACAAGATCTGATAGTATTACTGCTAAGTAAGAACCCACCATAAATAAACATATTCCTCGACATTTTTGTAAATCTTTTAATCTAAAGCATGAGAAAACATGAAACAGACACACCCAACACCCAAAGGCAAAGTGAATTCTTCACTCTGTCCACGATCCAACATGCTCATGGCTCAAAGTCCTCGGGTTCTTCCTCAAACTCCTCCTGGTTCTGGTAACCCTCAAATGAGTTATTGTTCTCATAGGATTTTGCATTGTTGTTGCCAAAATAACCCTTGTTGTTTTCCCAGCCCCTAGAGTTCACTCCTCTGGATGAATCTCCGTAGAGGGTTTGGTCATACTTCTCTGAGTTAATATCATAGAAGTATTTCCCACCCTCCATAAACCTTGTGTCACTCATGCCTTGCTTCTCACCATTGTACCTGTTATTTGCAACATTATTGTTGGAGTGGTAACTGTTCTTTGTAGCATGTTTGTTGTAGAAGTATCTGTCATTGACAGCGTTGTTGTTGTTGTCGAAGTACCTGTCGTTGACTGCACTGTTGTCATTGTTGTAGTAATATTTCTGGTGGTTGTTCTGATTCGCCACAGAGTTGAACTCATTTTGGTTTCTTCCATAGGCGTCAGTCTTGTAGTTGTAGTAGTTGTTGTTGTTGCTGTAACCAGTTCCTGTGAGCTTGGTGTTGGTGAATTCATTTTGGTTGGTATTGTAGGCATCGTTGTTGAAATAGTACTTGTTGGGGTACTTGTCTGTGTGCTGCTCGGGCTCTGTCTTGTATGGCTTGTAAGTTGTGGTGGTGGTGGTGGTTGGGGCAAACTGACCAGACTCATGGCCGTATAGGCCATAGCTGCTTTCAGTCTCAGGCATGAAAGAAGGCTCTTGCTCTGGTTTGTTTACGGGTTCTTCCTTTTTGGGAGGCTCTGTCTCTTTAACAACATTGTTGTTGTTGTGGGTGGGGATGGTGACATGGGTAACTTTGCTGAAGAACTGACTGTCTCTGGCATGAATTTGCGGAGACATGAAAAGGGTTATGAGGAGAAGAAGAGAAATGCAATTTGAGAAGGAGGCAGCCATGGATGCCATGACAGTGAAAGAGAGGAAGGTGGGTTTGGCTTGGAGAGTTTGGAGTGTGTGCATACTGATGAGCAACTATGGTAGTAAGTATGTTATATAGAGAACTTTAACCCTTTCTTTTTCCCTCTCTCCTTCTGATTTTTCCGCTCATTAGGTGCAAATGGGACGGGGACGTTTGTGATGATGTTGGATGATTGTGGTCCCTCCACAAGAGAAAATTTAGTTGATTGAAGTGGGCCCCTCTCCTCAATTTTTTTACTTCTCGTTAATCAAATTTAATTATTTTGTCAAGATTCTACTGTTTTTTCTAATGGTAAACAACATTATGAATTCCAAATCCTTCCATAGCCATAGCAGAATCCAAAGAGACCTATACCTTTAACTAATCTTTCATAATTTTGTTTCTTGTGGCCTGCAGGCAGACCCATCACAACTTAGGCATGATACAATCTACTTACCAATGTTTTACATGGTGCCTATTGGGAAACCAGAATCATTTGTTCTCAACCAAGCAAAAGTTAGCCCCAGTAAAACCCAGCTGGTGAATGTGATCAAGACTTCAGAACAGCCTTAAATTGTGGGGTACCTGATAGTGTTCCCAAAAAAGTTAAAGCCATGAGGGAGGATAGGGCTCTTATGATAGTATGGAAACAAGAAGGAGGAATGGCCCGAGTAATTATGCGTTGATTGAGGAATGTGTGGGACATGAGCATAATGACATCTGGTGCACGCAGCATGTGCTCTCTTTGCCGTGTCTACAATATGGGATGCACCTACCCCTCCTTTAACTACGTTTTAGGAGCGATTGCCCTAATGAAGGCTCCTCACTTAACTTTTTTCTAAATTCATCTCTGTCAATTTGGAGGGGTAATTGTACTTGACTTTGTCTTTGGCATTTTCTCAAACAGTCCGACTACTGCTAAAACTACAGTTTTCTGTTCAGTGAATATCAAATTAAAATTCGAGCAATGTAGCTTACAAAGGGAGCCTAGCATTGAAGAGCAGACAAGGTAATTCACGTGTCAAATCAAAACTTACATCTCTATCAATTGGGTATGTAATTTCAAGTTATCCTCTCTATGATCAGAGCTTTAGGCTCTGAAATCAAGGCTGATCAATCTGATGGAAGAGCTTTATGCAATGAAAGTTTCCATTAATGAGTATTGACATCAAACCTAACCGTGACAAAGGAACAACTTCCCTTAACATAAATCAAAATTGAGAAATATGGTTCCTTTCTTTAATAAACTCCTGCATTTCATTTGGGTTTTTATTTCAAACCAAATTTACAGACAAGTAGCTTTCCTCAATAAATCAAATTATGGTTTCTACCTCCTGTAACCTCCTCCTGCATCTGGTAGATTGAACCATTCACCAGTTCTCTATCCATCTATAAGTTGCAGTTGAGCCCAGCCAACTACTCAGGGTCGGCCATGTGCAATAATTGAGGGAAGTGATGTGAAATGCTAATACATCATCTTGGTTAAGGTCATAGAAGAGCAGGTAAGTTGGGGATCAACCTATAACTGAGCAAGATATGCATTATCCGGATAATTTCTGGCATGTTCTGAATAATTTCAACAAGAAGGAAATAACAACCAAATTCAGATTCCTCTTAGTAGGTCACGGATTTGGTCAGATGTTGCACTTTCTTTTAATGCATTTGAGACTTTGAAGAAAGAACTGGAATACCCATCAATAGAAAGGGATAGAGAGGGAAATAAAGGAGGGATCATGAACAAATATGAAAAGAAGAAATGAAAGGGAAAGAAGCTTCTGTCTCTCATTCGTCCACCTAAAATCTGTTTCTCATTTAATTATTACTTAACTAAAGAGACTGAAGAAGGTGCACCTAGAATCATGGTTGTTACCAGTTAGTTTATAAAAGTAAAAGGGGTAAAGTTCCTCTACATGACCAGTCTAAAGCCCTGCACACATAAAAGGTTAGACATTAATATCTTGAAACAGAGAAATAAGAGTAAGCAATCCGTCCAAGAAACCTCTTGGAGGCTTTTATGATTTGTACGGTATGGTTCAGATAAACAAGTATAATGCTAAGACTAAAATTATTCATGATGGAGCTCTGTTCAGTTGGAGTTGTTAGCTTTGTGTTGCTGGGTTATATTAATATATTTCATTTTTGTCTTCGGTGGAGCTTAATTGGGATCGTAATTGGCGAAATCAATCACTGTCTGGTTTCTGCGTTATTTCCGAAAGGAAGGAAAGATAAAGAAAAGAACAAAGAAGAACAAAGTGAAAAGAGGAAGCAAATAAGAAAAGTCCAAATGGTGGGGGGAAAAAGTAAACCAAGGCGTTCACTTTTCTTTTTGTCCATCCCGCCGTTTTGACTCGGGAATGGAGGGGCGCATTTAAGAATACAACCCTAATTTTTTATTTTTTTTAACTTGTTTTCCTCCCTGGTTTATAGCATAAATTGACGGCAGCATCGTTTCTCAATTCTCTTCTTTTTTTTTTTTAATTTAGGATTATAACACACATTATATATGTTTTTTATAGCATAAATTGATGTTTATTTGACAGATAAACATCAAATTTGAAACATCAAACAGATAAATAATAAAATTTTACACAAATTAATAACATGATTTAATAGTTCATATTTTTAAAAATGGTGTGGTCATGTTTGATTTTAAGAATATATAGTCATCATATATGAAGGAATAATGTAATTTAAATATTTTATAAAAATTTTAATAGAGTATATTTTTGGGAAAAACGCATTAATATCATTTTGAAAGTAATTTTATTTATAGTCTTGTGAGACCTGCCCCATAGAAGATGTTGTGCAAAATTATTGGGGAGGGGGTGTAGGATAGGTGTTTTTTTGAAAAAAAAAAAAAAGAGTTAAGATGCTTGTGAATTGTTTTTTGTATTTTAAGGAGTGATAAAGTGAATAAAATTTCCATGAGAATTTTCTTTTCTTCTTTTTATATCCCTCATCATTTCAAATTTATCAAACTCAAATTTAAAATATATTCAGAATCCATCGCCCGAAAGAAAGGTTCAATCAAAGTTCCTAAAGTTGCCACCTTTGAAAATTAAGCAATAAGGTCGAGGTAGCGCGGGAGGCACGGTCAGTTCAAATCCTCTCAAACGAGAAAACTACAGAACTTGAATGCTAACCCGCTACTACATTTTACCAAAAACAGACCAAGCATCCATGATCCACATATCACATAAAAAATTTGGTTGGATTGACTTCTGGGTTTTTTCAAGTCGTCCTTTTCTTTGTTAGGCTACTCGGCTTTTGGTCTCTTTGTAATTTTTTCTAGTTCGTTTGCAGGTCTTGCTTATGCTTCTCGGTTTTCAGGTTAATAAAGCTTGGATTAACTTCTGGTTTCTTCGAGCTTTCCATTGTCAATTTCTCAGGCAAGTAGACAAGAGCAATGTAAAAGAATGAGAAGCGCACTTATCTCCTTGTTAAGCTTCGGTTCTTGTCATCAGTGGCCATTTCTATATCCTACGGAATACCTTCACTGTAGAAGGCACTCAAGGAGATGGGTGGTACCTGTATCCTCGTTGATAGGATAAGAAGCTGGACATAATTTGAATCCTCAGCTCTGATCTTCACCCTGCGTCTGCGTTGAATCTGTGATGCTTTGTTAGCTTCGCTTATATACTCGTTTAAGTTTGGATTCTCTCGTTGGTTTTTGCTTTGGTGATGCCAAGTTTAACAGATCCTTTCATGTGGTTTAATAAAGTTCATCATCATTTTTTTTTTAAAAAAAAAAAAAGAGAAGTGAGTCCATAAAATTCACTCTATTTTTTTTACCCTCAATTATTTATCTATTTATTATAAGATTGTACCATAATTCATTTATCACCTTAAAAATAGCAGAAAACGAAGATGATGCCGACAAGACAGACTAATAACATGTAGTTCGCATCTTTCAAGAAGATAAACATAATTTGGGTTTCATATTATTCGACTAGAGCAGTTAAGCTTCACTAATCAAAATTCAGCTATCTTGGCCGAGGATTAAATCATACAAATTGACCCCCAACAAAAAAAATTCAGCTATCAAAATTCAAACCCAGCGAATCATTTGCCGCTACTATCTACTATTAAATATCAAAATTAGATCGATCTACCACTTAGTCCTCCTAGCACGAGTTGGGAGAAGGTTATCACTCAAAGCAGCATGGAGGACACTCTCCTTTGGAAGGCAGTATTGTGTGCTTGGTGCTCTTAAGTTCTAGATGAGAGCAACATCCAGGCACTCATCACTGGAAAGGTAATTAGAGCAGAAGCCTGAAAACACGTAAACTTGATCAAAGGGTGATATCATAAGAAATGACAAAGATCTGCAGAGATGTTCTAGTGAATTATCTATAATTTTCAAATTGGGTGGTAAAGGATATCTAAATCATACCAGGAAGAAAACTAATTCATCATTCGCAAACGCTGCAGTCAGTTTATGTCTTTTCATCAAATCCTTGATGAAAGCTTGAAGCTACATAACATGCATGCGGCAAAGAATTTGTTAGTGCACACACCTAGCCTGAAAACATGTAAACTTGATGAAAGCTTGAAGCTACATAACATGCATACATGGAGATAAATATGATATTATCATGCAGACCTGGTGGTGATAGGTTTTGGCCAATAAAAAACATCTCTTCATCTGATTCGTAGCCTGTGAGATGAGAGAATTGGTTGTACTCCTGTCACCAAACAGATATGATTGTACTGCCCGGAAATCGTCAAGAATGCTGTTGAAGAACTTGAGGACAAATAAATATGTAAGGTGATTGAGGTGAACAAGTTAGTTATTTAAAAATAAAAAAATAAAAAATACCTTGAAGAATGTGCACCTTGTAAAGCCTCCTAACCTTCGAGCCTTCATTGTCCTCATCTTTGCATATACAGACATACATAAACAAGGACAATAACAAATTTTAGAGAATCCAAAACAGGACAAGGTAATGATTATTTATCAAGGTTTCCAATTAGAAACTATGAAATGAACATTACTTCAGTAATATGAAGAGCCTGCTCAAGATGCTGAACTTGAATCCACTGCTCTGTCACTATGTCACCTATCTGAATGGAAGAGTGAAACAATAACAGCTAGTTAATGTAGATAGGAAGAAACGCTAAACTGAATGAAAACAAGAAATATCATAATGGCACAATCACAATAGCTGACCCCTTTTTGAGAAACCATGTTTTACACGCTGCATATGAAAGGGATTGCCGGCATTCTTAAATCTTAATCCCCTCCAACTTTTCTTGCAGCACAAATACTATTTTATGCATTCCATTTCACTCATCAATCCTACCAGAACTAAAAAACTCAATAGCAGGTGGCTCACTAGGAAAGGCTAAATTAGAAGCCCCAAGGTAGCAAGGTACACTACACCTTTGGTAATTAGTTCCAACGCCACTATTTCCCCTTTGGTCATCTCAAACCCCAAAGTTAGATGGAAGAAAAGAGAAAGAATGGCATGCAACAGAAGCTCCTCTGCCGGAAAATGATGCAAAACAAAAGCCAAATTAATGTTGGAGCATCAGCTAGAATACTCCTGAACGGACTGAATATTCCTGAATGGTCTCTTTGATGTATTTCAAACAAAAAGGATGTTCGGATGGAGATCAAATTATAGTTTTAAAAGTGATTTTACAATATGAGAAATAAGTATATCAGAGGAGTTTTGTCTAGACTTGTGTGAAAGAAGTATATGAGGGGAGTTTTGTCTAGACTTGTGTGAAAGTACTTCTTAAAAGTGATTTTCAGGTTAGCCAAACACCCCCCACAAAAACTGATTTTCTCTTGCGCAATATTTCTGCTCACTCTCATTGAATACATTTTTTAAGGCCCCCACTCCACAGCCCTTGTCAAAGGTGAAACTCCATTGCCAAACAAATGAATGATCAAGATTTAGTAAATTTTGTGGAACTACACTGCAGATTTCAATGTTTAGGGGCCAGACTGGTGGGAAATCATTTATTTCCTCACTATATAGAAGGACTTCATTTTCAATATGCATCATACAATTGTCTAACCTTTTCAACTACTGAAGTGACCTCTTTGAGTCTCTTTTCAGCATCTTGTGCTTTAGATTCCAAAATATGGAGATCAAAGTTGTTCTTTCTTGAATTAGCCCAAAGAAGTTGTACCTAAATATCATCAAGTCCAGCTCAAATAATTTAATAATTTCTAAATATTCTAGAAGAGAAAATTCTGTGATCTATGCTGCTTCATATGCCATAACTAGTTATGTAAGAAAAACGACACAGAGTAACAAAAGGGAGAGAAAAACCAAAACCTCTTCCTCCAGAGCTTTGAGTCCCTTCTCAGCATGAAACGAATCAGCCTGCAAGACAGGCCAATATCTGATTAACCAACATATCATTTGCAGGAAGTTATCGCTATGAGCATATGTCAGAATAAAGCACTCCCTGCAGGTTGTCTAGATAACATTCTTACTAACAGCGAAAGTAAGAAAAAATTCATTTCATGGTGTTGCCCTGCACATTTGGAGATATTTCATTAATTTGATTTCATTTGGGTTGATATGATACCTATGATGTTTGTTTTAGGCTGGAATGGAATGCTCTTATTTTTAAGTGTTTTTCCTATCCATAAATAAGTTGCTGGATAAGATTATTGTTCTTTTGGCATACCTCTATTTAAGGTCTCTTCAAGGAAGTTTCAATTGAAAAGGAACTTTGAAATGTTGGGCTTCATTTTTCAGGTTTTCGCTCAGTCTCCATTGATTTGGAATTTTGGATCCATTGTTCAGCTCTTCAATAAATTTTCTTCTGCAATGTTCTTTTTTTTCGGGGAGTGGGGTTCACTAACTTCCCTAACTAAAACAGGAGGCTAATCCATGGTAGGTATATACATTCGACGAGCATGGAACTCTAGGTCTCCTAAATAAGGGGAAATAATCAGATAGGCGTGAACAAAAAGGAAAGCTAAGGGGGTATTGCTACCTTATCATGCTCTAACGCTGACGAAAAATAGTTGAATTGGCTTTGGGATGATCAAAAGCAGACAAAAATTTGGAAATTTTTTAAAGCATGAAGGTCGAGTTATTTAGAACTGCTAGAAGACCAACCTTAATGCTAGATAGAGTAGACTGGAGATCATGGATTTTTTCCGACATTTCATCTATTCGCTTCTCACATTCTTTGAGATAGAGGCTTCTTTCGCTCAACTTCTGATTGTTTTCTTCAAGAGTGGATTCTGCATTCAATTATCTCTCATAACGATATGCAAAGAAAAGAAAGCGGTTTCTCAACACAGAATTGGCATGCAGGAGCTAATATACGCCGGAGAAGAAGAAAACGGCAGATTCATACTCTATTTATTTTCTTCTGCTAGATTCTCACAAGCAGGCTTAGAACAAAGCTATGCAGGAGAATATATATATATATATATATATATATATATATAAAGCAATTTGCAAATTAGCGGACCATACATAACACTACTGCCCAAAGATGATCCAAAAGATAAACCAGTAGAAATTAGAGGCATTTACAAAAACGATTGAATCCGAGCCATCCGTTGAAGAAGAGTAAAAACAGTGACAAATATGCAATTAGTAATGCATATCATCCATTACCTAACTGAGCGATTCGGAACTTGGCTTGATGCAATTGGGAGATGAAATCGTCAACTGGTTCAGCTGAAAACGTGATGCTGAGGAGAGGAAAGAGTGTTGCCGATATAGTAAGAAGCAGAAATGCGAAGCGATACATTTCCGCAGTCTCCACTCTCAACCTTCAGAGGTCTTCCCTGTGAAATCTATACTGCGCTATAAAACATAAGATGCATCGATCATCAATAAATCCCAGTCAGACAAACTCTTTGCAGGCGAATATCACATCAAAGACTTGAAGGAATTGCAAAGTGCCAACAAAAATAAGAACTTTTAGGGTGTTTGGTTGGAAGGGAGGGGAGGGAAAATGAGCCACTCCTTTTATTTGGTTAAAAATTTTGGACTCCCCTCTCCTATTTTGGCTTCCCTCTAAATTGGGGGTTTTTGGAGGGGAGTCAAAATTTTGGACCATTATGCTCTTATGGTTTTTTTAATATTCCACTTCTACCCATAAAATATATTATTATAATATTTATTTCAAATAAAAATATATTATCCTAAGTAAAAAATAAAAATATATACATTATTATAATTAAAAATATTTTAAAAATTATTTAAAAATAAAAAATTATTTAAATAAAAAATTATAATATATAAAATTAATTTTTTATAAATATTATTTATTAAATATATTTTAAAGTTGGAAAAAAAGATAGCCTAAAGAAAATAAAATTTCATTTTTCTTAGAGCATATAAAATTTGTTAATTTGATTATTTTAAATATATTATTATATTAATTAGAATAAAAAATTACTATACCAATTTTTTAATACACATATTAACATGATAAGACTGAATTTTTATTAAATTATATAATTTAAATTAAGATGTAAATTAATTTATATAATATATCAATAAAAAACATAAACTAATATGTAAGGGTAAAATGGTAAATTAATTATTACTATCCCTCCCCTCCCCTCCTTGAACCAAACAAGGGATCATTAAATACCCTCCCCTCCCCTCCTTTTTAATCAAACCAAACAAAGTGAGGATAAAACCTCCCCTCCCCTTTCCTACCCCTCCTCCCCTTCCCTCCCCTCAAACCAACAGGCCCTTAGTCTTTAATATGTACTACCTACAGTAATTAATAATTAATTTCACTTTTAATTTTGTCACTCTTATTTATAATTTTTTAAATAATTTTTATAATAATTATATATATTAAATATTTTATTAATGATAGTTTTAACTAATATATATGATTAGTAAATATATTTAACAAAACTTATTTATTATAAATAATTAATTTAATAAATTTTTTAATCAATTCAAATTAGGACTAATATGTTTACAATTATCGTAAGATATTTATATTAGTATATATATTTGTTAGGAAAATCGTAAATAAAGACCCTGGAATATACAAAATCACAATTTGGGTCCTTGAATTTATATAATGCTTGTCAGAGACCCAATCCCAAATAAGAATTATGAAATGTTGATTAAAAGTAAAAAATACCCTTCTGCTTCTCCTTGTCTTTTTTTCATCTTATCCTCTCCTTCTCTTTCCTTTTCTTCCCCTCTATCCTTCTCTCCGTGCTTCTTTTTCCTCCTCCTCATCTCATTTCCCTTCCTTCTCCTTCTTCTCCAGTCCCACTTCCTTGTCTTTAACCCCATCTCCCCCAACTTCTCTCATTCTCTCTTTTCCCTCTGTCATCTTCTTTGTTCCTTCTCCCAAAACAAGTGAATAACAGGACTTAGAAGAAGGATGCCAAGGGAAACAATAATTAAGCTCAACAAAATTCCTGCTGGATATTGTTGAAGCCTAGCTTCGGCAAGGAATTGGGTTCCACTTTGTCACCGAGTTCTGCGTTGAAGTCGAAGATGGTTGCAGCGACGACGGCAAGTGCTGCTAACGGGAAGGAATCGCTCTCATTTCGCGGCAGATGCTCTCCATGTATATTAGCTTGAGATGAAAGTGTTTAATCTTCTAATTCACTATCGTAGCTTGAGATGAAAGTGTTTCATCTTCTAATTCACTCTTCTTTCATCTTTTGAACCGATCAAAACCCCATGATTTTTTTTGTTGCTTCAAGGCCATCTCTGTTCCTTCATGGATTTTGGGGGTGTGCTTTCCTCCATAAGAATCGAGCTTTCTTGTTTGTCCTTTGGATTCATTGATTAGTTCCTTGCTATATCTAAAGAGGGGGATTTGAATATGCTCGTCTTTGTTTTTTTCTTCCCGAGTTTTGTAAGCAGAGATGAAGTTGAATGCAGAGGATGTCCCTTTAATATTTTTTGATTTGTTCTTTCTCTTTGGTCATAAATGATTACTCGTCCTTCAAGTCAAAGGAAGGAAGTTTATACGAGACAAAGAAGGTGACAAGGCAAAGGAAGGAAGACCATGAATAATAATGTTTGATTTTAAGGTTAAATTTGGTCGTGTAGGCGTGATCATTGGCAGTGAGCAAGTTTGATGATAAGCTTTATTTTGTTGAGAAGTTTTTGAAGTGTGGACAAATTGATAAATTTTGTGGAGGAAATAGCAAGTTCATAAATAGAAATAATATGGTTGTTAAGTAGTTAGAAATAACAAGTTGGGTATGATGAATTTACAAGTTTTATATAAAAAATAACAAGTTTATGATTAAAAGTAACAAGTTTGGTAAGTTGTTAGGAATAACAAGTTGAGTATGACAAATTAGCACGTTTTGTATAGGAAATAACAAGTTCATAATTAGAAATAACAAGTTTATTAAATAGTTGGGAATAACAAGTTTAGTATGATAAATTGACAAGTTTTGTATATAAAATAACAATTAGAAATGACAAGTTTGTTAAATAGTTGGAAATAAAAAATTTAGTACAAGGGACTTATAAGTTTTGTATAAAAAATAACAAGTGTATAATTAGAAATAACAAATTTGTTAAGTAATTAAAAATAACAAGTTGAGTATGACGAATTGATAAGTTTTTTTTATAGGAAATAACAATTTCATAATTAGAAATAACAAGTTTGTTAAGTAGTTGAAAATAACAAATTGAGTATGATAAATTAACAAGTTTTGTATAGAAAATAACAAGTTTATAATTAGAAATAACAAGTTGATTAAGTAGTTAGAAATAACAAGTTGAGTATAACGAATTGATAAGTTATATATAGAAAATAACAAGTTTATAATTAGAAATAACAAGTTAAATATGACGAATTGACAAGTTTTGTATGAAAAATAATAAATTCACAATTAGAAATAACAACTTTGCTAAATAGTTGGGAATAAGAGGTTGAGTATGATAGATTGACAAATTTTGTATAGGAAATAATAATTTTATAACTAAAAATAACAAGTTTATTAAGCAGTTGGGAATAACAAGTTAAGGATGACAAATTGATAAATTTTGTATAGAAAATAACAAGTTTATAATTGAAAATGACAAGTTTGGTAAACTGTTGGGAAACAACAAGTTGAATATGACGAATTGACAAATTTGATATAAAAAAACAAATTCATAATTAGAAATAACAAGTTTATGTTTAAAAATAACAAGACGTTAGTGAAATAACAACTTTTTGCAATCCAAATAAAATATTCATCATCACTAGTATACTAATAACAACATTTATATTAAAAATAACAACGTTCTTATGGCTAATAACAAAAAACTAGCATGCCTATAATAATAACTACTTTTATAATACAAATAAAATATTCTTCGTAATAACATTCTTCACCATCATCAAAACAAAAGTCATTGCCATAATCATCATAGTAACACTTTTTATCCTGTTTCTTGTCAGTTTTCTCGCTTTATTACATTAGAAAACATAACATGGAATAGCCGCCTTGAACATTTAAAGCAAAACCATCAAGAGCAGCATAATTTGATGGTGATATACGATAGCCACCATGTGAACACTTGAAAGGCTTGACCCTCCGCGATTACCTACACCCAGAATAATTGCCTTTTATAAATGATGACAAATAAACTAGGACATTTTAGTTCAACATGACTACGACGATACGGGGTTTGTTCATTTCGGTAAAGCACAAAATATATTTAGTTACTGACTTTCAGTGAAGAAAGAGTTGGTTGTGATCTTACTCACTGAGTTGAACACCAGTGTCACCACTTCCTTATATTTATTGTTTTCAGAATTAATATATCACATCAGCACTCGAGCCTTTTAGTTTAAACATGTTCATGGTGATCATGATAAATAAGCAACACTGAGTAGTTAACTGCCTACATCCTTTAAACATCAATTTGTAATATGAATACCATTTTTTCTGTTGCTCACATATCATAACAAAAACATAACCTAAATCAAATATCATCACAGAATTTGCTTCTGGAAAATCTAGAACTGTACCTTCTCCATTGGATAAGCAGTTTTGCTGCAGGTAGCACATTTCTTTTGTGTCCCAAAAAACATGCTAGCAGCCTTACCAAGGGACCTTGTTTGAAATAAACAAAAGATGCTGAAGTAAAAACAATAACACCAAATGTCATAGAGGATATCAATGAACTACATAATCTAAAGAAAGTTTTTAAAGAAAACAACAAAGAAGAGCTTAATATTTTCATTACCACGAGAGTCGTCTCATCAGCTAGCCTTGCAGCTGTTCAAAAATGAAATTATTACTCAAGAGTTGTCTTGGGGTGTGTTGGTTGGAGGGAGGGGAGGGGAGGAGGGAGGGGAGCCCCTCCCTCATTTGGTTAAAATTTTTGGAGGGGAGGGGAGCTAAAATGTCCCCTCCCTCCCCTCCCCCATTTTGGCTCCCCTCCAAATTGGGGGTTTTTGGAGGGGAGCCAAAATTTTAGACTATTATGCCCTTATGTTTTTTTTAATATTTCACTTCTATCCATAAAATATATTATTATAATATTTATTTCAAATAAAAATATATTATCCTAAGTAAAAAAATAAAAAATATATACTTATTATAATTAAAAATATATTATAAAAATTATTTAAAAATAAAAAATTATTTAATAAAAAATTATAATATATAAAATTAATTGTTTTTTATAAATATATTATTTATTAAATATATTTTAAAGCTGAAAAAAAGATAGCTTAAAGAAATAAAATTTCATTTTCTTAGAACATATAAAATTTGTTAATTTGATTATTTTAAATATATTATTATATTAATTAGAATAAAAATTACTATACTACCAATTTTTTAATACACATATTAACATGATAAGATTGAATTTTTATTAAGTATATAATTTAAATTAAGATGTAAATTAATTTTATATAAATCAATAAAAATATAACTAATATGTAAGGGTAAAATGGTAAATTGATTATTACTATCCCTCCCCTCCTTGAACCAAACAAGGGATCATTAAATACCCTCCCCTCCCTTCCTTTTTAATCAAACCAAATTTAATCAAACCAAACAAGGTGAGGATAAAACCTCCCCTCCCCCTCCCTCCTCTTCCCTCCCCTTCCCCCCTCAAACCAAACAGACCTAGGGAAAAAAGACGCGATTGCAGATAATTGAGAAAAGCCAGCCATTCACCGAACTCCAAGGGGTTTTTTCCTCACACAATAAGCTTCAAACAGAAAATCATGAACCACCAAACCCATTCCCCCCGGTGAAACCAGGGAATCATAAGCAGCAAACTTACGCATGAATACTAGGTGCAACAAGATGAAGCAGAAAACCCATTCCCCTTGGTGAAACCCGCAATTAAATGACATCTTCCGTGGATTACAAAAATAAAAGGATCAAAGTTTTGAACAAAGTATGGGTAATGAACTATTACCTCTTGTTCAAGTTAATCGATCTTGCTACAATGAAATTAAGGGGGGACTAGTAGTAGCAACATGACGATGACGGGATGACTCTGCTCTCATAGCATCCATGGCAGCCACGAGGGGCCCTAGTAAGGAAGAGGGAGACGACTCGGGGAGGGAAAATTGAACCCGAAACAATCACTTGTCATCCTTGCTGTCGCTCATTCCCTCATGTTGCCTTCCTTCATTCAATTGCGAACCGTCTTCCCCATTATTAACATAAGAAAGGAAGAGGAAGATGAGTCGGGGAGTATTAAAAAAAAAAAAGAGCATGTGGGCAGAGGATTGAAGAAAGTAAAAGGGTATTTTAACCAACATTTCATAATTCTTATTTGGGACCGGCTCTCTGACAAGCATTATATAAATTCAAGGACCTAAATTGTGATTTTGTATATTCAGGGTCTTTATTTGTGATTTTCCCTATTTGTTAATTATTAATTAATAATTAATGTAAAAATATAAATGCACCGGCGAGAATAACACAGGTGGCCTTGGTGTCTGGAGACCACATAATCTCACCCTTCTCATCCGAAGCGGAAAAATGGCGCAGGCTCTACTAACAAACACCTTTCTGCGGGGAAAACCTGTCGTTCCAGTTCGGCCTCTCCCCACCAGCAATGTAATGGCGAGTTCTTTCAGAGTCCTTCTTCCTCTTTTCTGCTTTGTATTCTGAAATTCTGTTCTGTCCCTTACTCGGAAAATCCTTGAACTCTTTCAGGTGGGGAGCACACGAGTAACTTCCGTGACATGCAGGAAGAAGGACATACACCCACAGTTCTACGAGGACGCGAAGGTGTACTGCAATGGAGAGCTGGTGATGACTACTGGAGGTACTCAGAAGGAGTATGCGGTCGATGTTTGGTCCGGCAACCACCCATTCTACCTCGGCAACCGATCCGGCGTCTTGGTGGACGCCGACCAAGTAGAGAAGTTCAGGAAGAAGTTCGGTGAGCTGTCTCAGATTATGGAGATTCCAGTCCTCAAAGGAGAGATTGTCCTTCCCTCTAGGCGTAGGGGAATTTCTCCCAAGGGAGGCAAGAAGAAGTAGGCGACGTCGTAATACGCTCGTTTCACCTGGTAATTCACGATAAATCTATGCCTTTATTTCTTTGGGGAGATTTGATTGTTCAGTCCACACGGGGTGTTCCCAGTACGAATAAACGCCCGTGTACTGTTTGCTAATTTGCTGCAATATGTTTTAGTAATCGGTTTTTTTTATCATATGTAGGCATGTGGCATAATTTTAGTTGTTGAAATAAATTAAACAGGATAGTTTACCTGGTTATATAACAACATTACCGTGACTTGCAATTTATGGTTTGGCCTTGTAAATGAGACTAAATTGTTCTGTCCGAGTGATGTTTTTATAGCGTCTTGGATCCTGGTTCTCCTTTCTTGAACTTGAAAGAAGAAAACACAGTCTTGGTTGTTACATGTCTAGTGGCTTGATATGGAGATTAAGGTACAAGCTTGCAATCAGAAACATAAAATTTGCTTCTGACGGAGGACATTTTCTTGATGCTATCCACATGATTGGCATGCTTTGTTTGCATATCCAATAGATAGTTCTGCTGTAGTGATCCCCTTGCATGTGCTCTGAATAAATACTGGAAACAGAAACTGGAAATGTAACTTCTGAAATGCAAATTTTCCCTCCCTACAACGTTATAAATCCTAATGGCATACTCAACAAACTATTGTGCCTGAATAACCCGAGGCAAGACTAATATTTCCAAGATCAGTAAATGATAGTGTGTGTTTGTGTATAGATGATGGAAATTAAAGTAAGAGTAGAAAAATGAACACAGTCAAGTTATCCTTCCAATTCCCTTGAAACTTTCAAGAGATTTTTCCACTATAACCAACTAACCACAACTTTTGTAAGTTTTATAACAAGTTCACCTACAACTCATTCAATTACTCATGGCACAGCTCATTCAAATCAGATATTTTGATTTGAACTACAATCAAAACAGATATTTTGATTAGCCACAATCTCTTGGTAAATCAGATTGAAATGATTTAAGATTCTTTGTAATCATCAAAACTATTTAATGGTAGACTGAAGTCAAAGGTTCGTTTTAACAGTAAATAATCGATGTTATCTACAACTTCAATTTTGTATAAATGGTTAATGAAACAAAGTAAATAATTGTGTTGATGTGACAAGAACCCACCACGTACGTATGCTAGAGAGAGTACCTTAGGCATAATCTGTGTGCGCATGTGATTGCACCCAAGTCTTAGGGGTTTAAGCATTTTCATTCATTGATACTTGCATTAACTCTGGAGACGAAAACATAAACACTGTCTGACCTCATGATGGAATCTTGTTATAATTTAGGTCCTTCTGTCTCTTATTTTGTTGACTTGAAGAATAGTTATACAACAGCAAACTCAAATTCTGATTTCTGACGTGTCAGTATACCACTGTTACTGACAATGAAAATGGGCGGAAAACCCACACGCTTGAGCAGAGGATTGCTCGCATCATGAGCGGTCCAATGAAAATTCATGCTGCTAGTTTGACCTCAGGCTGTAGGCTTTCATCGCAAACATTTTTCATTTTCAATGCATCTTCTGCTTTGAGCATTACATACATATATTTTAGCGCGAACAAGGAGCGGTTAGTTAGTTCAAAACAAAATTGAACTTGTAAAACTCAGGCTAACATGTTTCAAAGATTTCAAAGATCTGGGCCATCAATACTTGCCGGGTGCCAGTTTTGTTCCAGTGGTCCACACCATCTGATTCAATTCCATCATTGACATCTAAATTTAACCTTTTAAGCTTGAACAACAAGTGGTTCTGTCTAGATGTATATATGTGCCTGTATTAAATGCTGACATCTCTTCAATGCTAATGATTTTATGCCACGGATATATAATCTCAGAAGTTGTTTTATATTGTTCTAAAAAGGAGCTTGCATAATGCATTATACTTGAGCAGCAGAATTGTTCTACACATCCCTCACAAATCACATACAAGTGTAGCTTTGAATTTTATTAAATATTTATATATTTTTCTCATGTATCTCCTTTTAAGCTTTGCAGGTTGACAAGTATGCCATAGATGAAGACTTGAAAGTGGTGTAAAGATATCTGGGAATATAACATATTTACGATATTCTTAGCCTGAGAACCCAGATGATGTCTCGTGTAGATTTTCCTTGGTAGTTTTATCTTGATTTTGTAACCTCATGATGATTCTTCATTACAAGAAGGAGCAACACAAACATCTAATGCGAATTCCTAGTTGAAGAAAACTAAACCTTTATTTGAAAGATGACATTTTTCTTAACCGTCATTTGAAAGATGACTAGAATATTTAACACAACCATTTCTTTACCAGAAAATCTTGCACCGTCGTATATAATTTTGTACTTAAAAAACAATACAGTAATGATCATAACTGCATATAGCATATTAATTCCGAGAGTTCAATAAGAGGGCGAAGGTGCAGGTGTTGTCAAAACAAAATTTTCCCAGCTATTAGTATTACAGTAAGGCAAAAAAAAAAAACTAATATTCATTGAATGGGACAATGACAGGATATGGGGCATGGATGCATTACATTAGGAATGTTAATAATGCAATTTTTATGAGAACTTAATTATTTTGAAAAAATGCAACCTTTTATCCCATTGCTCGTAATCTTAGGAAATTTTTTTTTTTCAAACTTGGAACAAACATGAAGATTGCAGATAGGGGCAGAAATTTTCCAGACACAAAACGGGTGACTTTCTAGTTTATATCTCATCCTAAAAATATAAAAGAAAACGATGGCTTTCTTTTGCAACGGAGGACGGGTCCGTTAAAGGAGATCACTAAACGACGCGTAATTGTTGCCGTTTTGAGGACTGAGGCGATAACCGTATTGCATCCGGATTAGTTAATTTACCGCGCAAGACATGTCCCGGCCCGAAACAGTTTATATTCATCTCCTCTCGAAAGTTCCACATTTTTCTGGTCGTTTTGGAGAAATGCGCACCTTCCAGACAGATCTTTTTCCTTCGCTAATCGGGGTATAGCTTTAACTCTCTCTACCGTTTCCTGTTATCCATCGCACTTACTGGCAAACGAACAGAAGCGAAGCTTGAGGGAAGACTCCCTTGAAGGGAAAATCTAAGTATTTACAGAATCTAACTCCGAAGTTCTAGCCTTCTGGAGACGAACGAGTATGGGTGTGGACTATTATAAGGTTCTGCAGGTTGACAAGAATGCCACCGATGAAGACTTGAAGAAAGCTTACCGAAAGCTTGCCATGAAATGGCACCCTGATAAGAACCCAAACAATAAGAAAGAGGCCGAGGCCAAATTCAAACAAGTCTCAGAAGCCTACGAGGTAAAGCTAATTATCAATTACTTCCTTCACTTTAAGAACACTAGTCAACTATTTGTAGACGCTATTCAATCTGTGTTAGCTCGTCCATTTATCAAGTGATTCCTTCACTTTAATAACGGTTGCCAGAAGTTTGACGATGCTATCGAGATTTTCTAAATTTTCAATCTCAGTGAGTGTCTCTCTCTTTTGCCATGTTTTTATGTGATCAGGTATTTTTGGACTTTGTTTGGGCTATTCCTTGCCCAAGCTATTATCAGCTTGACACATTTAAAATTTTATGTTGTCCAGGATCTGTAACTGTGTTTGATGAAGGGTCTCACTTTGTACATTGATCTTGTGCAGGTTCTAAGTGATCCCCAGAAGAGAGCAGTTTATGATCAGTATGGAGAAGAAGGGCTCAAAGGGCAGGTGCCACCTCCAGATGCTGGTGGGGCTTCATTCTTCCATCCTGGAAATGGTCCAACAACTTTTAGGTTTAACCCCAGAAATGCAGACGACATTTTTGCTGAATTTTTCGGGTTTTCAAGTCCATTTGGTGGAATGGGCGGCGGAGGCGGCATGAGAGGCGGCTCAAGGTCCTTTGGTGGAATGTTTGGGGATGATATATTCAGCTCATTTGGAGAAGGCAGGCCTATGAGTCAAGGTCCACGGAAGGCGCCTCCTATTGAAAACACATTGCCTTGCAGCCTTGAGGAGCTCTATAAGGGGACTACCAAGAAGATGAAGATCTCAAGGGAACTTGTAGATGCAAGCGGGTAAGTATCATTTACTCATCCTTCCAATCTCACTGCAGCTTTTACGCAAAGCGTGGCCAAACTTCCTTTCATGACCAGACTGAATAATAATGAAACCAAAGTTTTGAATGTTGAATTTTCGTTTTAGTGGTCTGAACTCACAAATTATTATCTTCGCTTTGGGCATTGGTTAATGTCTTGACTCTTGACTTTCTAGCTTTGATAAGTAGAGGTTATGATTTTTTTTCAAGCAGCATGCGTGGGGTTGGTTGTACTGCAGTGTCTGAACTGTATATTCCTCCAGCTCCTTTCTATTTCCTCCTTTTCTTTTGGTTCATTGGTTGACAAAATTTTCACCATGGCATTGGAAGAAACTGTCAAATGTCTAGTACAAGTTGACTGGAAATTTTCAAATTCATTGGATCAACTTAAAACATCTATTAGGTCATCAAACCGATTGGGCCACATAAGGGTTGTGTCCAGTATCTATAAATATAGCCGCTGTGCCATAACCTATATTGATGCTGGAGTTGATTTGGTGTTAAGCATGAGATTGCCATTATTAACTGTGTAACAGGATTTTTCTAGCTGCCTCAGATAATGTAGGAAACTAGTTTTTGTTCTTCCACTTGTTCTATTGCATTTGCAAGCTGCATTTTTATTATTTGGCATGTTTATGCAGAAAAACTTTACCAGTGGAGGAAATCTTAACCATTGAAATCAAACCGGGTTGGAAAAAGGGGACGAAGATCACCTTCCCGGAGAAAGGAAACGAGCAGCCAAATGTGACCCCTGCAGATCTGGTATTCATCATCGATGAGAAACCCCACAGTGTGTTTACAAGGGACGGCAATGATCTGATAGTGACACAAAAGATATCACTTGCAGAAGCGCTAACAGGCTACACCGTGCATCTCACTACTCTGGATGGTAGGACTTTGAACATTCCCATTAACAACGTAATACATCCAACCTATGAAGAGGTTGTCCCAAAGGAAGGCATGCCAATTGCTAAAGATCCTTCAAGGAGGGGCAACCTTAGGATTAAGTTCAATATCAAATTCCCAACAAGGTTGACATCGGAGCAGAAAGCTGGAATCAAGAGACTTTTAGGACCATGAGACCTTAGTGCCTTAATGGAGGCTGTGTATAATATTCTCTATCTTGTGTATATCATCATCACCTTCTCCTCCTCCTTTTCCATCTCCTGTTAGATGGCCTTTCTGTGTCGCTGGTTTGTGTGTTAGGTTGAAACATTTTCACAAGTAATAAAACCCAGCAAAATTAGATTGAGGATTGAAGGAGTCAGTCTTGCACAGGATGAAGCATTTGGACGTGAATAACTGAATTTGTGAAAATCGAAACAGATAGTCAAAAATTAAATCCATTTGGTTGGTCATTGCTTATAAGAAAGTGTTTATGTAAGGGGAGGAAGGGGAAAATATATATATATATATATCTCTCTCTCTCTCTGCTATCTAGTGTAATCTGATTTTGTTTTATTAAGTTTTCTTCGATTTTAATGCAAACAGGCACTAACCATGGTGCTATACTGCTAATCTAAGAAGCAATCACTCGACATTTATTCGTGAAAAATAATATAGATTTTACTGATAAAAGACCCATTAAAAAACTTTGTCGTGATGTCATATTCACTTGTTCTCACCCAACAAGTGCAAGTAGATGTTGCTCATTAATTTGACCGGGAGGGCCTTGGGACAATTTTACCCCTCCTCTTAGCTGTTTTTTAATTTGAAAGTTAAAATAAATATATAAGGATTTATTTGTATATTTTAAGGAGAAATATACCCTTGGAGTGCCATGTAATCCATGCTCTCCCTAATGGAAATGCTCCATTTTCTCTTCATTACTTTTTCTTCTTCATAACTCATTATGATAGAAATTTGTAGAGCTCACAAGAAAGGCACTGGAAGCATTTTTATTGGAGAGAACATTAATGACATGGCAGTATGTAGTATTTCTCATCAGTTTTTAATTTCAATCACTGTATAAATTGTAAATATCATCCTTAATGATTGTAATATGAATTCCATTTTGATTTCAATTATTCTGGCTAAAAAAGGATTTTTATTATTGACTTGCATTTAAAAGTCATCGATAGATGCTTAATCAATAGGATTCAGAAAATAATTAATCAGAAAGGGCTAAAATCATGTACAGAAATCAAAATTAATGAACTCTTGGTGGGTCTTTGAAACTTTTCATTTGACCAGCCTTCCCTTGATTTGAGAATTTATAATCTAGATATTTTTTGGTGCAAAAATAATTTAAATGAGTTGCGTAATTAGGATTGGAGAAAGCCTCATCTCATGGCTCGAAGAGTTAGGCTGATTTTACATGCCTTATTCATATTATCTAAATTAGTCCAATGGGTAAAAAAAAAAAAATTCAATGCTGGAGAGTTTATTAACCAATTAGATTCTCCCATCAGCAAAGGGTCCCGACTCTTAGTTAATATTTACATAACTTATGCATATTGTCTAAATTAATCCAAATGGTTAAAAAAAAAATTAAGGTCAATGCTGGAGATAACATAATTTTTGGCCCCATTTAGATGCAGTGCTATCGAGAAAGAGGAGCTATTTTTACTGTATAAGAAATTAAGAGTATATTTTTATTATATCTCTGCCATTTCTACATACTTATTTTTCATTTAAAACATTAAATAACATTTTTTACCAAAACATTAAATAATATTTGCATCTACAGAATTTATTTTATTTTATTTCTTTCCAATTCTATTTCATGTTACATAAGAAGAATTTGGAAAAATTCCAAAAAAATATTATTTGAATATTTTAAAATTTCAAATTAAGAATTGTAGCAAAAATATATTGTGATTTAATTTTTAAATGTATTAAATCATTATTAAAATGCAGGAAACAAAACTAATTTAGAATTTTGAAATGATTTTTTTTTCATGAAATTTTTTTTTCTAAGGATTTTCTTCGTTTAAAAATCCAATTAATTCGAATTTGCCAATCTCATGCTTTTAGCGAGGTGGTATTTATACAAGCAAATTATAAAGACAATAAATAGAATCATCACTTTATAAATTAAGAATATTGATTTTCCATCTCATTATCATATGTGAAAATATAGTTACAGAATAAAAATACTAAAGATGTGGACTTTTAAGAATTTCAAATATGGGGTGAAGCTCCAACAGAGTCTGAATGCTACATCCTGCCAACGGTATGACCTCGTAATAACATTAATCCAAACTACCTTTCATATGAATAGTTCGAATTACCCGCAGCATACCCTTTTGTTTCCTCCACACAAAGGTAACCCTTTAAGCGTGATAATTTCCAACCGAAGATTTGCTTGGGGCCACAAAGAAGAGCTTATATATGAAGGTATTATATTTCTATAAATTAATGAATATCTATGACATGAGAAAACAAAATCGAAATGAGGCTGGGCTACGAAAGCCCTCAACTTCAACTCTAATTTAAAAATACAGGGGCTCCATTTTGCATGGAGCATATACATCATAATTCTACTGGCTCCTCTCTCCCCCTCAAGCCATGAGATAACTTCTCAGGCACTTATCCAGCGGCAATGTTAAAAAAATGCAATGCAGCCTTGGGATGCAATTCAATTCCCTTCACTTGATCAATTAAAATATCCAATGTTCTAATCAGAAGAATCCTCAGAGACAGCTGAGTCTGAGCCCTCTTCATTTACCATCATTCTATTGGCATCACCATCTGAATCCTCTCCTTCACTCATAACTTCCTCCTCTGAATCTTCTTCCAACTCCTCTTCTCCCTCCTCAATGCCATTGTCATCTTCAGAAGCACCCACCACTTCTTCATCGCTCGCTCCAACCATATCCCCATCCCATCTGTTGGAACTACCACCATTGAAACCTACCTCCCAGTTTCCTTGCTCATACTCCACTGCTTGTCCATTGTCATCAGATTCCACTTCCTCAGCACTGTTACTGTTATCAACACCATCCATTTGGATAGGACTTGCTTCCTTCTCGCCATCCCATTCCTCTTCCAAGCTTCTCAATGATCCTCTGCCAATTTTGGGACTACGACCGACACCCTTGTGGCCAAGTAATAAGTCCTCAACAGCCCTTTTTTCCACTCTCCTTTTCCTGACAGTTCGGCGACCACGTCCACCAGGTTGTCCTTGTGTCCCTCTCCCCTGCTGTTTTAATCCCGCACCCAAACTCTCAGTGCCTTTAACATTCCGGCGCCCAGCATGTTGTTTTGGCTCTTGTGTTCTTCTAGACAACTTCTTGCCCCGGCCCTGATCATGAGACCCCCGTCCACGTTTATTGCTCCTTCGAACACTTCTATTAGATTTGTCTTCCTTGATGAATTCGTCATGGTCCAATTCTGCTGATTCAATAGCTCTACCAGACTTGAAGGGAGCATATCTTGAAGGAAGCTTCTGCGGAAAAGAAAACCAGAACAAGATTATAACTTTAAATATGAGCAGCACAAAAGCTTTTCAGCTAAACTTCCACCTCACTCAAATATAAGCATAACAAAAGGAACCCGCATATAAAGGGAGCCTTCAATCTAGTCTGCTTGGTGAATGAGCTAGACATAAACAAGGAGAGAAAGAACTCACCACATATTCTCTCACTTCTTTCTCCTCAACAGGTAGCTCAGGCTTCTCAACTGGTATGTAACTGATGGATGCATCAAATTCAAAGATTCTCAACGACACAGCTGCAGTGGTTTGTGGCACCCATGGCAGCACATGAACTGATTCAGTATCTGTAGAAGCATTTACAGCATCATCTGGCATACAGCTTGATCCCAACATTTCTTCTGTTGTGGAGAAGTTTGATGACAGAAAGTCTCGCTGTACTGCTCTCTCCAACAAGGTCAATAACTGCAGAATGCATTGCCCAATTTATAAATACAAAAAACGTCAAAATGATACAGGGATTTGCAAGATGAACTTGCACTTAATGATATTCCATAAAACCTGCAAGAGTTCATCAGTTGTAGATGATTTGCTCAGCTTCACACCCCACTGCTTCCTATACTCTTCTGTCCAAATTGATTGCAATGATTCAAGAGGAACAGAAGCCTGAAATACAAAATGACAAAACAAAATAACCACTGAATTATTAGGAAAAATACACTACTGGAGAGATAACGGGTCTAAATGAAAATCACTAAAAGCACACACTAAGCTATTGTCAGTTTACCTCAATACAAGCCAAGAAGGCCTTGAGCAACCTTATCCGCAAGGGAAGAGAACAATCCCAAGTAGAAATACCTTTGGAATCTAACTTCTCTCCACATTGAAATGCATGTTTAGAAAAATTAAATCCATTATTAGTAGCAAAAGTATGGTGGCAAAAATTACAATGGGAATCCTCAAAGAAATATGGATTCAAACACATATCACATATTTCCAGAAGTGATTTGCATCTCCTTTGCCCATATTTCAATGAACATAATGTTGATGAATTATAACATTCTTTCCATATCCACTTTTGAACATCTTGATACTTGGTCAAGGCAGCTTTTTTTTCACTCTCACTTCTCCCCAGCTCAATTTTAAATGATGAAGTTGTTTCCAATGTACAGTCAGAACTCAAACCACAGAGACTACTGCTAGAACTGTCTGATCCAGCACGGCATTCAGGAACCAATTCTACTTCATCAGCTTCATTTTTAATTGATCTGGTGGCATTTTTATTAAATTGAGCATTCTTTCGAACATTTTCCTTGAAGGAATTCTCAATCTTCTGCAACATTAAGCGTAAATGAGATTCCCTAATTCCACGTGAATCGAGGGATGTCAAGAGCGCATCGAAATCCTGCATAAAGTTGGAAGAAAAAATTATATCTCATCAACTAGGATGAAAGCACAAGAATACGTCAAGTTCACATAACCCTTGAAACCTGAGGAAAATAACAATCTAGCTCAAAGATTCAGAGTCACAAAAATAGACTAAGTGCCCAAAAAGTTAAGAATGTAGAGCAATACAATTTTGTGAATAACAAAAATATTCTTCCTTTTCCCCCCCGTGGGGTGTCAAAACAAAAAATATTCTCGTGTTTAAAGGCCAGAGCAGGTATTCAATCTCCAGTGGTTATCTTCATTAGAACCATCATTTGAGGACTCAATTTCAAAAAATCTGGATTTGACTCAACATTGGAAGCATAACGAAGTAATAATGAGTAGGCATCCATGTGGTAAGCAGGTCGCTAAGGCATGTACTGAAACATGAGAAACATATTAAAACCAACATATCCAGTAATTAGTCTGAAATGAATGGATCAACCACTGAGACCAACAATTCAGCAACACACAATTTACCTCTTCAGAATCAATAAGCCGCCAACTGCCATCATGCAATTCCATGAAGACCCTGCCGGCACCAGGATCACTGCTGGAAGCGGATGCAACAAATTGCCAATATCGGTTACGTCTCCTATCTTGACCAAGGGGCAAGGACCTATATACATACATCTCTTCCGCTATATGCGCAATATAAGACTTCAACTGTGAACGAGACCTTTTTGAAGCATGTGCAGATAGAATCTGCGGGTTGTCTGGACCTAAAAAGAGATCTTGAACTACTGAGGGCTTTTCAATAGGCATGTTCTGTGCACCCAGAACTTCCTTTTGATTTTCTGCAGTGCTGGGTGATGCCTCATTATTATTAATATTGATGTCAAGCAATGGGCTCTGGTTTCCCTCTGCAGATGGGCCCGTATATTGTGTCTCAACTTTATTTGCAGCAAGAGATGGAAAATCTGATTTATTAGAATTATCATCTTTCTGCCGAACTTTATCTATCTGTGCTTCTGCCCACATTTGCTTCTTCAGAGCATTTGCTGCCTCCAAACGGTCCTGTAAAGCTCTTCATGTCAATATATATTAAAAAGAAAAAAGGAGAGGGCAAGTAAATAAATGCAGCTTCAATCCAAATTCAAGACTATATGGAATAAAATATACCTCAAGAACAAGACGTATTGAATTTCCTTCATTCGCAACACCAACTAATGCTACTAGTGCATTAAGACGTTCTTCTACGCTAAGGTCAGAATATTCTCCTTCTGTAAGGCCTTGAACCCATGACTCTCCAGACTTGCTTTCATCAATTTCCATGTTATCGTCAGGATTTGCAGTATTCAAATCTTCAATAACCTGCTGTCCAGTAACAGCACCTGGGCAATCAGCATCTTTAGAACAACTCTCAGGAACGCAAGGAAGATCCTTGCCAAACTCATTTTGAACAAGTTCCATGTCATGGCTCATGTTTTCTCCCCCATTTGTAGAGCAATTGTTCAGGTCATCATACTGTTCAGATGTTTTGTTATCACTTAGGGGGTTTACTAAATCATCTACTTCAGGATCCTCATCAACTTCATCACTTTCTGACTCTTCTTCTCTTTCAACATCATCAGCATCTTCAACAGCAGGAAACCCATTTTCAAATATCTGAATTTTCTTTCTAGCATCTGAAAGAATGGCCTCTGCATCAGCAGGATCTTTTCGATATGCAGCTCGAACTCGATATGTTGAGGGAGCTATTCTTTCAAAAAGCTTAGCATCTCTGGTCAAAGCAACAGAAATTGATGCCTCAGGTGTCTTGCTGGTTGTCAGGTCCCTAAGTCCAGATTTCTGACAAAAAAAGCATAAGAATAAAGAGGATAACTTAATGGAATATTTAAATATTAAGAGAGACAATTCACCTGAATTTTCTCTGCAAGCTCTAGTACAGTCAAGCCCTTGCCACCCTCGAGAGACAAAACATGAAATGCTGCAAACTTGACCGTTCCAGGAGTCAACCGGTGCCTATTTCTCCGAGGGGCTAACAGACCTTTCTCTTGCATTTTTGCCACAGCATTTTCAGCTGCTGAACCATTGCGAAGAGTGGAGATGATGTCTTCACAACTTCTACCCTGCTGTAACACATAGAATCATTCCTCATTTAGTCCGTGAAACACAATAAAAAATAAAAAATAAAAAGGAAAAAGTTCAATTGTTGATAAATAGATGCAGACAAATTGCTCAGCCAACCATTCAATGGCAACAGAAATGCTCTCGTCCCAAGATTCAAATTGAACATAAAAAATCTCAAGACTGCAACAAAGAGAAGCAATATCCAAAATAGTGTGCTCCCCTCAAATTTGGAATTAAAACAATGGAGTATTAACGTAACATAGGAAATACCAGAAGTCCTGAAATTAACGAAGTCAATTATCATAAAGAAGAATGATGAACCTCATCTTTATCATTTGCATATGACCATGTGATATTTCTTTTTTTCAGCCGTGGTCCAAACCCTGCAGACAATGCTAACTGTCGGAAAATTTCTGGCCATGTTGATTGATTCAAGTGCTTCTGCCAATTTCTTATATCAAAGCCCCAGGCATACGCCTAATATTTAAAAATAAATAAATTAAAACAACATTACATTGAAAAAACCTACTGATTGACTAAAAAGTACAGAATATTTTGGAAATATATAGACTTACCCCTTCCACAATCTCTGGATGGCCACCACCAGGATTAGCAGCCCCATTCTGGTTAGTACCTAATCCTGTAGGTGTCCTTGCAACATCTTCGATGTCCTTTATTATCACCTTGAGAAGAGCAACATGTATCTCACCAAATAATCTTGAATCCTGAGATCCAACGGTTTGCAGATTGAACCCACAAAGTGAAAAGGGAAGGGAAAAAATGCATAGAACAATTCATTTTAACAGCTCAAAACATATGGACTCACATAGTCATGAAATGCCTGCAAAAATTCATCAAGAGTAAAAGGCCACAACTCAAGGACATCCGCAAATGTAATCAGAAATCTCCAAACCTGTAATATACCACCAAAGCTTTAAAACCTTGAACTCGGAAGTCACAAATCAATCTATTGTCTAAATAATAAATAAAACTAAAAAGATAACATGAGCTAGAGAAAGCAGCGCATCCAGAAACCCAGACATAACAGCAAGGCAACCGAAGAATATTTTATTATTTTCAGGGTACACAAGACTACATGCCGAAAGAGCCACTGCTCAAAAAGGATCACGAATAAATACAAAATTAATCTAAGACTATAAGAATTGTTAATTAAATAACTAAAGCTTAAATGCTAAACCACAATTAACGCTTCAAACAAGTAAAAGTGATAATAAGGACAAACCATGAGAAGGTTGCCAACATGCTCCTCAGATTTGATCCAGGGTTGGATGGCAAATGGTTTTTTCAGCTTTACACTCTTGGGTGGAAAAGTGCACAATGAATCTACAGTAAACAAATGAGTATCAGTATTGGGACCTCATTCGCCTTCACCCCAAACCAAATTGTGCTAATTAGACAATTTAAAATTATATTGCTCACCCCGAAACATATCAAGGTTTTGCAAGGTGTCAAGATCAAGATTTATAATTGAGGGAAGTCCCTTGCTTGCTACGGCCAACTCCATCAATTCCAGTTGTTCATCCTCAATAAGCTCCATAGATTCTTTAGCTATTCTGCGGGCAACTGCCTTCTCAAGAGCAGCTTTTCTTCTCTCTGCTTCTTTCTCTTTTCGAAGCTCTTCTTTTTGCCTCCTTTTCTCAGCCTTTCAACAGATAGACCATGATACATGTCAGTAGGATACATTACATATCCTCAAAGGTTTCAATATTAGCTAACAGATGATCATGCTACAAGGCTCACAAACAGACTTACTCTTAAATTTTCCTTCATCAGAAACTTTTCCCTTCGTTCAATTTCACGTCTTTGCTCACGCTTTGTTCTTTCTTCTTCTCTCTGTCTCTCACGCATCAGCCTCTCTTCTTCCTTCCTTCTTTCACGATCTTGCCTCTCCATCTCTTTCCTCATTCTCTCTTCATTCTAAAACCGAGAGGAAGAACAAAAGGGAATCAGATCAAGCATATTCAACATCTATTCATAAATTTCACACTTCATTTCAAAAACAACCTTTCGCCTAATGTTATCTTGTTTCTCTATCTCCTTCTGGATCCTCATCTCATGGGCTTCAGCTTCTCTTGCAGTTCTAGAATCATCACTCTGCATAAAGTTTATAATTATAAATTCTCGGCAAAGACTGTTTGGAGAAATAAAACATAAAAACGATGCTCAATAAAGAATACCTTTCGTTTCCTGTCAACCCGTAATATTGCATCGCTAGGGAAGATTTGTCCACCAACTACCCCATAAGGGTTTTCTGGTCCAACAATTGGGTGATCAGTAAAGTGAGAGTTCATTCCAATATTTAGGTTTGGGTAAGATTCCCTTTGAGAAGGGCCATCATCATCACGAGAGGGCGACGGAAAGGGAAGCCCTTGCTTATCTTGTAGAGATGAAACACGAACACGTGACGAATGGCCTTGGGCAGCATGAATCCTGGGAAGCTGTTCATTTTTTACTACAAAAGACGGAGTTCTGGCTGGACCATCCATCGGATCAAGTAAATGAGATTGTGTCAATTGTCCATAAGCATCAGATCTAATACTGGAGTGGTTTGGGAGAAATGGATATTCATGGAAGGCCCTTGTCATAGCCTGGAAAGGAGCTAAATTAAAATCAAAGACTCTAAGAAAAGCAACCAAGCAGTAAACAAAATTCTTATCTAGCAGAACAAGCAGTTTTAAGATTATATTTTAAAAATACTCCCTTATTATCAAATATAAGCAATAAATTAAGAGAATCCTTTGCTATCAGAAATAAGAAACATTGCAAACTTCCATAAATGTTTCACTTGATTTTTACAAAAATGCCCCCCATAAATAACCACTGGACTCTCCATTTTCCAATGAAGAGTAATAACCATTGGGCCAACTACATATCTTTATTGGAGGCAAAATAGAAAAGATAAAATACTGGTTTAGACACTAAACTGTTTCCTAATATGTGTGACTAGCTTCATTAGTTACTTATATTTGATAATGGAGGCAGTAACATGTTTTCTATGAATTAAAGGAACACATTCTACAATCTGAATTTGCATTAACTGAGCATTCAAACATATAATCTTCAAAACCAGAGAGGAAAAAGGACAAAAGTGGAATAAACAACAAAAATACGGCGAATTGAATCGAAACATAAGAATACAAATGAATAATCACTCAAGCTGAGGATGTCAAAACTAGTTCCAACACGATTATATGGTTGTGAAGTTACTAAACACTTTATTTCATGTTTCATGCTAACAACAGAGACAAGATGTTGAAAAACGGCGAAAATCAAAACAGTAAGCAAGTTACAATACCTGGTACAAGTGGATTAACTAGTGAAAATCTTAAGGGCTTTTGAGTGAATAGGATAAGCATTCAGAAAGGTACTCAATCATCATAAGTATCTCTCACTCAACCACGGTGATGACAAAAAATGATCTCTTGCGAGTCACATGCAACTAAATGCATATAAACTTGCATGCAATCTAATAAACAATTCTGTTATTAATACAGATAACAGAAAACCAACCTTGTTTGTTCTAACATCGTGTCTTTCATAGACTTTACTATCAAAGCCAAGACTAGGCCGCTTCTGCTGCTCATTAACTGCTGCTCCAAGAAAAAAACAAGTCGCCAAATTGTCAGCAGCCAAACAAAACAGAAGCACGCAAAACTAACAGAAGTTTATCAACCCTTCATGCCACATAAGTTATTGATTCTAGCAACCATGTCTACTATCAAAAAAGGCCCAGAGGTGGTCAAAGATGCTGTATATGAACATTAATCGCTACAACATTCATACAATACAGAATGTTTAAGAAACAAAACAGACACCAACAAACTCATGATACCTAAGTAATTGAACAATGTGAAGATTCTAACCATGCCCACTTGATTTAACAGTTAAATTGTTATATACAAGACTGTAAGAGACCGATAGTCCTAGCAAAAAATAAAAAAACAAATAAAAATGAACAATAAAACATATAAAGACAAGGCATAAACTGAAGATGAGTTAACACAATCTTGATGTGAGGAAAAAACAAAAGCACTAAGCGTTATACCGATAGGTGCTCCAAATGCATCTGGCGGCAATGGATCAAACTCAATTCCTAAAATAGGTCCATCCTCCCTTAAGGGTTCTCCTAACTGCGCCTCCACACAAGCAATTGCTCTGAGCTCCATAAGAGCCTGCTGCGACTCATAGTACCCAGGAACACCCCTAGGTACTACATTCCGCAACTCTGAACGAGTAAACGGGCTTGAGCCCGAACCCGACCCGGATCCATAATCATTGGCAAGTTCAGTCTCCATCCTCAACTCGTCCGTCGGTGAAGCGGGCAACGGCGGTGGCGCCTTTCTTGAAGACTTGGGCACGTCCTTCTTGTCTTTCAACCTCCTATGGCAGAACCACATCTGCAATTGCCGATCCGACAGCCCCAACTTCTGCGACAGTTCTGCCCTCATCGCCTCCGACGGGTACGTCTCCACTAATCAACAGAAATAGTCCATTCCATTAGCAAACGGATTGAACGCATATCAAACAAAATCTTCAAATTGAAAAAATAAAAAAAACACGTAAAAATTTAAATAAAACAAAAAACTACAGATAGAGAGGGAGATCAAAAAATTGAAGAAGGGAACTAACAAGCATAAGCTTTCTCCAGAGCCTCAAGCTGGAAAGGAGTCTTCATCTGACGCTTGGGCTTGCTCTGCCCTTCATTGGAATTTACAATTTTTTTGTTACTTCCATTATTGTTGTCATTGTACTCATCAGCGGCGTCCCTTTTCCGATTATTCTCCCCGTCAGACACAGACTCGGCCTCCATTGAAGAACGATCAAGATCGAAGGTTCCCTGAAGTTACCTTCTTCAAACCCCCAGAAGAAATCCAGAACGCTCAAGAAAAAGGAACCAAAACAGAAAATTAGGGCTACCGAAAAGAATCAATATTTCTCCCTTATCTATACCGTCTCATCTCTACCTTCCTCTCTCTTAAACCAAAATTCCGTAATAGTCAAGGATTGAAAAGGCACAAGATTATTATCCTGGGATGAAAAATAATTAGAAATAACATAATAAATAAGAAAAAGCATCAGCGTACAATGAGGGATTGAAAAGAAAGAACAACGATTGAAGAATAAAAGAACAAACCGAAAAACAATAATAATATTAATAACAAAAATCGAAAAACAAAGATAAGCCAACAACAGTTTCCCTTGACTCCTACAAGTACAATTCCTCCACCACCTTTCATAATTCGTTTTTATTTTCCTTCGTAAATACTAAATACTGGCTTTTTTGTTTCTCTTTTTATTAACGGTGTGATGAATGTTCGTGTCAAACGAGAACTCGGTAACGATGACTAAAAACAAAAATCAAAAAAAGAGATGACTTTTGTTAACAAGTTCAGTTTTTTTTTCTTTTTGCGTTTTTCCTTTTTTATTTGATGAGATGAAATCTGTGTTGTCTGACTTGTCTCTCTCTATCTCTACACGTTGTTCTAATTTCGATGAACCTTTATTCCACGGTTCTTGTCAGAATTTTCGTTTTTTTAAGTTCTTTTAATTTTAAGGTTTAGCAATTTCGGGGGTTGTTGTTTCGGTGAATTTAATTAGTGTGCGTGTGTGTGGGATCATGGTGATGTGCGAGTGTTTGAAATTGAATTACAAGTTACTGTGTTTTGTTGCGTTTTGAATGGAGTTCTTTAAATTTTTCTGAAGGCTCCTTCTGATTGGCTCTGCTCTTTGGGATCTTTCGCGTCTGATGCGATCAGCGAATCGATGTTTCGTGTTTTTGTTTCTTTGGGCCCAGTTTGATGTGCCTTCCGTTTTTCTCTTCCCTCCTATGGGCTTTTTCATTGGGCTTTAATACGGATTAAGTCATTTAGTTTTGGGTCAAGAAAGTGGATATCGCGGGGGGTCATTTTAATTTTATTTTTCATTATACTAAATCTCATGTTCCTTAATATAAGAGTTTATTGATTAATTTAAATAGATTAAAATTATTTAAGTTAATTATTTATAATAAATAAGTTTATATTTTTTAAAATATTCTTGCTAACCAAGTATATTGGTTATAACAACCATTATTATTAAGATTGCTTTAGAAAAAATGAATAATATGAAAACAAAAGTGAATTGAAATCTTATAATTAGGATCAAAATAAAATTCAAACAACCCTTATATTAAGGACCATTGGAGGTAGTATTTAATTTTGTGTGCAGAATAAATTCTATCTTTTAGAGTAAGAATAAGAGAACAACAATGTGTTTAAAATGCATTTTATATTTTTATTGAAGAAATAAAAATGTTATTAAATAATCATAACAAAATATAATAGGCAAGAAAATAAGGGGCACTCAAATATTAACTCTTTATTCAATTTCCTCAAACTACAGAAGCAGTTTCATGGGTTGGCCACAATTTTTTATTATTGTAGCTTGGCCGCAACCATCTAAAGCTTAAAAGTAATAAAGAACGAGGTAAATTATATTAAGAATTAAGAATACTTCACAAAGCCAATCTCGACATTTTATTTTACTTCGATGTCTTTTTGTTTCATAATAAAATACTCCTCCGGTCCTAAATATAAGACCTTTATACTAGTGTGTATAAGGATCTTACATTTAGAACCGGAGGAGTATCCTTTTTTTCTGTACAATTGCTCCATAAAATATTTTGACACAACCTAGTAAGAAAAGTAGACGCAGAGCAGTTTTCTGAGGTTTTTTTTTTTTTTTAAACGAAGCAAACTATAGATAACAACAGCGTAGGTTGAAAAGTTTACACTGGGAAAACTTTTATCAAATGGACTCAAAATGACACGAACATGTACGAAAAATAAGTAATTTATGTATAAGTTTTGTATATTTAAAACAAAATAAAACATGGCGGGAACTGAGCTCCTCACTCCTCTTTCGTATGAATAAACAACTTTTTTAGCTGATTGGATATATATATATATATATATCAAAGTCATATTAACAAGAATAAAATATCTTAAAGCCATGTTATATGCTCATTTAAGGAATAAATTTTGTTAATCCCCTTGCGTTGATTTTCGTTCTACTCATTATTAGTCCACTCAACAAGCCAATGACTTCCATGTATAGCTGGCTACTTTTCATATATGAGAAGCAGTATTATTATCAATTTCTGAGACCAAGGGAATTGAAAAGGAGAGCTTAAACATGTCCCGAGGGAATCATGAATACATCATGGTTCAGTCAACATGAGATGATTGCGAATCAGCAAACAGAAATACTTTGGTTTTTGATAGAATCAAAAAAGAGGATGAGAAAATTGACAAGGGTGAGAGGGAGAGGAAGAAACAGAAATTATTACAAGGAAAGGATAATACAATATGGAGCCATCACTCTATTATTTTTGAAGCAAATCTGTGATGATTGATATGATTTCCAGCGCTCAGACGCACGTCTCTTTTTCCTTATGCCGCTTTCGCTTGCTGCCACACGAGGAGCAGAACAAATGAAAACCATCATACAAAAGCATAATCATATACAACTCACTGTAAATATATATTATTATTCTTCAGTCGTTTCATTTGCACTCACTCGTTTCTCCTCTTCCATCTTGGCTTTGATGAAAGAATAGATGGCCACTCCTGCTATTGCAATGCATGTTCCAATACCAGTTTGGGTGGAGATCTTGTTGCCTGTCATGTACGAACGCAAGAACCATTCATTTAGATTATTAAAGCAATCAAAATTGAAACTAACTAAACTAGAGCTCCAAAATGGAAGAGGAAAATATGCTTACCAAAGATTATGATTGAGAAGCCAATCACAAACACACGTTTCAGTACATTCCCAACTGCATGAGTCAGAGGAGCCACCCTCTCCAGAGTGTTGGTGGCCAGCTGGTGATAAGAACGCCAACAATTTGTTAACTCCATCTATCATACAATCATGTACTTGAAGAAAATAACACAGGAAAGAAAATGTAATTGTGTGTGAAAGAATATGTCTTCTTTGGTAAAGTTAGTGTATTTTTGCTAGATTGATAAGGCATCAAATTTTGCTCCCAACAAAAAAAAAAAAGGGTAAGGCATCGAATAAGTTCATCTGGTGGCATATGCTTACCTGATTGTAGAGGTGGTAAAACATTCCGACCCAGAAAAGATCTGACACGAACTTGACAGTACCAACTTTAGCAATTGCATCACTGAAACCACCCTTCATCAGTGCAGGCCCCTCGAACTGTGTGATCAAATAATGAACGATAAGAAGTCCATGGGTTATATGAAGGTTTTTGTATTCATCACGAGGGCCGCAAGTACAAATTTACTCACAATTATGGCTGGTGGTATGCAGACAATTAGGGCAATTATGGAAATGTAGGCATACACATTTGTACTGTCCATATCAGTCTGCAGAATAATAGAGTCGTGTCAGGGAGCGCATAATATGGTTCAGTCAAGTCTCAATTTCTTAGTAATGATCAATGTGACCAATGGAGAGAGAAGAGGAATATTACCATAGCCTTCTTTGAATAGATACTGCGATATGTGAATGAAATGTTTGAAATCATAGCGCTTATAAAACCAGTCCAATTGAATGAGAGCTCAGTCAGTGAAGCCATTGACACACCTGCATATTCCCTCACAACAATCAAACTTTGACTTAAAAATATTTGATTAAATTTTGTTGATATGGTTGAACATATATCATCTTGATTTAACTGTTTCATTCAAATAACTTATTATATGTTACGTCGGATTCACATTTATCCTTATATAATATTACCTCTATTATATCTTGGTTCTAAAGCAAGCATATTCATTATCCCAAGTTCATAGAGGATAGTCATGTATGACATTAAAATTTGATAGAAGATGGTGAACCGTGGGAGAGAAACAACCACCGTCAAGAGACGATCATACCAATAACAACAGGAGCCAGAGAGAGCCAGAGGGTAAAAGGAATTGGCTGGCCAAGTATGAATTGGGAAGCAGCGGCATTGAAGAATGGCTCCAGAGCTGAAACAAAAGAGCTCACAATGATTACATTACAAAATTACAAATATAACGAGTTTGAGGCAATTTTTAGAAATTTGATCACCTTTAACGGTGTGTGTGAAGGAAACCGCAACAGCTGCAAATGACACATTGCTGGTCACGTGGCCTAGCGCGTGACACACTGCCACAGGAATCAGCACCTTCAGCAGGTTCGAGTCTATGGGCTACAAAGCATATAAATATGCCATTCACGTATCAGAATACATGCCATTGATAAATGAACAAAAATTGTAGATATGATTTTTAGAAAATTGCGATAAATTGATAGTAGTGTTTCTCATGTCTCCAAACGTTTTAACACGTTCTCCTACATTGCGGATTTTGGACGTTTTTGGGCGATGATGATGAGATATGGGCCGAGTGAATTTGAAGTTTACTTACAGCTCGCTTGGGTAGGCCCACGGCCCAGCTCACAAGACAGTACGCCACGCCCACGAATAAATGGATAACCGAGACAAAGCTGCATACACCCATAATAGGTTATTTCGGCCGTAAGTTATTATTAGTTAGTCGAAGTCAATTACTAGTACTGATTAGCAGCGACAATTACTATCAAATCATAACACTTTCTCTGGTCAAAAAAAAAAATCATAGCACTTTCATACTAACTTCTACGTAACTTTTAACTGCTCATCTCCAATAATAGAGCCTGAGATTTTACTGTCCACCATCAATCTCAATCTTGTTACTATTATCTCTTTCACACCTACCTTCACAAGATAATAAAGAAGCTCACAGGGAAGCATGTCGCCAAAAGCATGAAACTAAGTGTTTAGTCCCAAGATATTGAAATATACTATTTGTAACGGATCTAGGAAACTTATAATTTAATGTGAGATTTGAACTCGAATTAACATATAATGCATTGAGCTAGTATGTCGACTTCTTCGTTTCGTTATTGAAACCTGGACGCCATTAGCATCTTACATTACACCAGGAACTCTTGCTTAATCAATGTATTAACAAGCAACACTCTAAATTAAACATTAATTTGATGAATATAATAACAGTGCTTACTATGGATACGGGAAGTAATTGTAGATCTTCTTGTTGAGGATGTTAAAGATCACATTCAAAAAGTACCTGCAAAGGTAAAAGGACACAGGCATAATTTCAGAACGCGAAGCGATGATCACGGAGAGAAACACGGCTAGATAACGGAAATTAGAGCATAGCTCAGCGTATAGCAGAGAAACAGAAGTAGAAGAGAAAGGCACACACAGTCGGAGAGGATGCAGCGAATCAGGTCACCTACCACATGAAGAAGAAGAATCCAGTCACCAGCGCCGGATACTTATCGAAAAACCCGACCGGAGCCACTTTCGCCTCCCTGTAAAAAGAAAAGGAAAGAAAGAAACAAAACCACAACAACAAAGTCGATAAGGACACAGACGACAGCGAGGGAACCGAGTAAGAACGGAGGGAACGGACCTCACCCGGCGGAATCACTTCCCTCAGCCGGAGAGGAGGCAGCGGCGAGGCAAGGCCGGAGGGGAGCGTCTTTCCTCAGCGCCGGCGAGCATAGCTCGGGACGGAGCTGCCTTCCCCAGATAAGATTGCCGCCGTCGGCAACGGCACCGATCGGCTTGACAGAGAGGAAGGAAGCACCGTGGGAGTCGCGCGGAGCCTGCGGAGGAAGGGGAGAGAGGAGGAGGAGAAGGCGGTGGCGCGTGACAACACTCGCGACTCCATGGAATCAGCAGCGAACAGAGAGAAGAACCAAACGGAAAAATCAAAAATGCGGCCGTAATATAGAGTAGGGAGGGAAGGGTGAGAGTGGCACAGAAATGGCAGAGCCAAGTACAGGAACAGTTTTTGTGACGTGTGGCTGCAGTTTAACTGCCTGAGGGTGGGTGATCGGGTGCGTCGAGGGAAAAAAGATGGGAAAATGGGGAGCGTTGGATGTGGAAGGAAGGGTGAGAGATGTGAGGGAGCAGGGGCATTGTTCTTTTGGGGGGGCGAGGGGGAATCGCGAGGGCGGGGGGGGGGGGGGGGAGGGAAGGGGATAAGTGGGGCCCTCTTATCCTGAGAGAGAGATATGTGAAGGAGAAAGAGAGAGAAGCGAGGATTGGCCAATGTGATGATGCCTTATCCCGCGTCTTTTCCTCCGCTGCTCCTCTCCATCTCATCAGACATCACTATTCCTCTCTATCGCCGAAGTGAAAAATCTCACGGACTTCCTGCGTTATCGAGTGAAGTTTCCATCAACAACACCTACTATTCTCTTTCTGATGAAGTTTTTTTTTTTGTTTTTTACTAAAATATAAGTGTCCTCATGTACAATCTTATTTAAGATACTGTTATATACTAAATATGAACATCATCCCTCAACAGGAATTCGAATCTTAGTTTGTCATACTATGATCCCTTCAGCTAGACCCAATCCCGTTGGTCTTTCTTTAACAAACTATTTTTCAATGGCGCATGGTTCCACTAGATATGGCTTAAACACAATATTACTTGGATTTAAGTTTGCAGTGATATAATCTTGGACAGTTATGCATATATCCATATCTAATTCTCACTTTATATTTCACATATGAACAATAATAAAAAATAATACCTTTGATCCTAATTATAAGATCTCATTTATAAATTATAAATACAATTTTATAATTAGGATGGGAAGTATTATGGGAAAATGAACAGAAAAAGACGGTTGAAATTGAAATGACAAAATGGGTATACAAATAACTGAAATGACTAAATGGGTATGGGGTATCAATCTGGAATTTTGTCAATTCGTTAGAAGACTAAAATACCCTCAACCTCTCTGAAGATATGAACTGCAAAGAAA